>NW_008688958.1:7108-15119 GCF_000695815.1 Acanthisitta chloris | reverse complement strand
CACTTCCCCACAGCCATTAGAAAGGCTCTCCAGAAAGCACTTTGGGGCAAAAGCCAAAAAAGATGCTCTGAAAATACAAAAGGAATATTCCTGAGGAACTTGCATGTGCCCATAAAGGAGAGGGAGCCCTGAGAAGTTGGCTAGCTTATGACTTTTTCTCTATGTGCTAGCAGCAGAGATGAGCCCACATGTCTTAGTCAGTTGTTCTTCCATCAGTCCTTTCATAAGGAGGGGCAGAGGTGATAGAATCATAGATCCATCAGGGCTGGAGGAGATCTCTAAGATCATTGAGTCCAACCACTAACCTGTCACTGCTGGAACCCCCAACCCCTAACCCAGATCCTGCAGTGCCACATCAGACACCTCCTAAACACTCCAGTTAACCACTACAGTTGATGCAATTCTCCAGAGAGCATCTCCTCTTTTACCAGTGTGTGCCCCTATTTCTTAAGCTTTTTCCTATCAACACATTCTCTCACAACCCAGGAAAAAATCTTTCCTTGCAAGACATGTCATACACTGAAATGAGGTCTGAGCCACAGCACCAGCTGAATGGTCTAAATGTCTAAAGCCTGGAGAACATGGGATTCATGTCACTCTCCAATGAGGCCAAATTTCTGCTGCCATCAGAGGCAAACCTAATTCACCTCCACACAAAGAACAGAGTGTGCTCCCTGAGCAGACTACCATTCACTGGAGCATTGTGTGCAGTGCATTACAAGCATTAATTCTTAGCACACAACTGCAAGGTCAGGAAGTAATATTATCCCTATTTTCTATAGGTACAAAGAGGTGAGCCAAAGACAGAGACGAGACTGGAACCAAATGTCAGTGCACTGTTTTATTTACAAGACTGGAGCCTTTCCAACAAATGGAAAGGGATTTTGTGTATTATACTGTGAGCCCAGAGCAACTTGAAGAATTCTTATGTGCTTTAATGAGTTGATTGCGGGAAATACGTGGTGTATATGAGCTTTCCTGAGGTTTGTGGAAGTCAGTGTTTAAATAGGAATCAGAGAATCATAGAATTTTAGGGGTTGGAATGGAGCTCAGAGATGATGCAGCCCCAAGCCCTGCCCTGGGCAGGGACACCTCCCACCAGAGCAGGTTGCTCAAGGCTCATCCAACCTGGCTGTGAACACTGCCAGGGTTGGGGCAGCCACAGCCTCCCTGGGCACCCTGGGACAGGGTCTCACCACCAGAACAGGAAAAACTTCTGCCTAAGATCTAATCTAAATTTCCCCCCTTCCATTTGTGCCCATTGCCCCTTGTGCTGTCCCTGCAGCTCCTAACACAGATCCCTCTGCAGCTTCCCTGGAGCCCCTTCAGCTCCTGCAAGGTGCTCTGAGCTCTCCACACAACCTTTGCTGCAGCCCAAGTAGATGATTGCCACAGAGTCAGGAGGTGCTGAAGCACACCTTCACTGACAGTGCAAGGATTGCCTCATTCTCACAAACAAACCAGTGAGTGTTCAGGGTGCTTTAACTGGTTCTGACCTCATGCCATGGAGCTCTTTTGTCTTGGTTCTGTTGCTGGCTATGGGAGTTTAGGTAATGTTTTTGAGAAGAAACAAAGAAGCTTTTGTTAACAAACACCTGAACAATTGTTTTGGTACTATAAATGGCATCTACGTTTTGCTGCCATATTAGTCTTATAACAGGAAATTCTTCTGTATGGACTGGGCTGGACTGGGCCTCCCTCACTGGTATTCAGGAATCATCTGGACACAATCCTCAGCCATGTGCACTAGGATGTCCCTGGTAGGAAGGCTGGACCATTGTAGTCCCTTCCAATCTAACTGATTCTGTGAAGATAATACACCACTGCCTCTAGCTTCTTGTTCTCTTCCTTGTTCTTAGACATTGGTGACCTCTGAGAGTTAGATCTTGGCACTGGGAAGGAAGTGATATTTGCTTTTTCTGTCATTGATTCATGCCATACTTTGTTTTCTTCACAGCTTCTCATTGATAAAATGAGAATCCCATAGAGGGATGGCATTATTCCTTGTCATAAAGGGATTTGGAGTGGTGGGGAAATACAAAATATTCTTGTTTATCAATTCAGCTGCTGAAAGGGAGAGAGCTGTTCACATCTTCATGAGAAAAAAATCTTCCAAGTGCAAGTGTTAGGTGTTCAAAAGAGAGAAGTAACCTAGAGAAAATGAGGTGTGTTGCAGGTTTGCCTTGCTGAGCTCTCCAGGATACTATCAGCCCCCGAGTGAAGATCCTACCATTACTTTAGACTCACTGTATGCACTGAAGCACAGCTAATGCTCTCCCCTAATTGTCTCCTGAATGCTGAAAGCAGCCAGGAGCCACATCATGCATGCACATATATGCTCACTGCTGTGCTTAGGCTGATGGGAGCTGTATAAATAGCTAACTCTGTCTGGGACTCTATTGCTTCCAAGCACACATCAGCACAGAGATGGGCTCTATAAAACAGCAGGCTGAACAGCTGAAGGCAGCAAAGCTCTGAGCCTCCATGCTGGCCAGATGATGAGCTTTTAATTTCTTCCCTGTGGGTCCTGAGATGCAACAGATAAACAGGAACAAATTCCTGAGTCTTTGTGTGTCCAGTAAGTATCAAGGGAGAGAGTTTGCATCTTCTATCAATAATGAAACTAATCAAGTGTTATATTTCTATGGAAGTCCAGTAGTCATGTTAATGCAGTCCATAAGCTCATTTGCTCAATATGGTTACAGTGAGGAACTATCTGAGGAGATTCAGATTGGATGTGAGGAGAAATGTTTTCCCTGTTGTGGTGTTCAGCACTGGGATATTGCCCAGGGAGGTGGTGCAGTCACCATCCCTGGAGGTGTTTCAGAGGTGTCTGATGTGGCACTGGAGGATCTGGGTTAGGGTTTGGGGGTTCCAGCAGTGACAGGTTCATGGTTGGACTTGATGGACTTAGAGGTCTCCTCCATCCTTGATGATTCTCTGATTCTACCCTGACTTGCAGCAGCTGCTCAGGAGCACCAGATGCATCTGGCAAAACTGACTTCTGATTCTACCCTGACTTGCAGCAGCTTCTCAGGGGCACCAGATGCATCTGGCAAAACTGACCAGTTCACTCCCATATGAGGCCACACCTTGAATCCTGTGCTCAGCTCTGTGCCCCTCAGCTCAGGAGGGACATTGAGGGGCTGGAGCAGGTCCAGAGCAGAGCAACGAGGCTGGTGAAGGGACTGGAGCACAAGTGCCATGAGCAGAGGCTGAGGGAGCTGGGGGTGTTCAGCCTGGAGAAGAGGAGGCTCAGGGGAGACCTTCTCACCCTCTGCAACTCCCTGACAGGAGGTTGGAGTCAGGTGGGGGTTGGTCTCTTCTCCCAGGCAACCAGCAGCAGGACAAGAGGGCACAGACTCAAGCTCTGCCAGGGGAGGGTTAGGTTGGATATTAGGAAGAGATTTTTTGCAGAGAGAGTGCTCAGGCATTGGAATGTGCTGCCCAGGGAGGTGGTGGATTCCCCATCCCTGGAGGTTTTCAAGCTGAGACTGGATGTGGCACTTAGTGCCATGGGCTAGTGACCACGGTAGGGTTGGATTGATGATCTTGGAGGTCTTTTCCAACCCAGTTGATTCTATGATTCTGTGATATATGTCAGGTAAACTATTGTCCCAGACAGTGAGTGCAGGTGTGTCCACAAGACCCAGATATTTATCCTATGCAGAAATCTATCAAAGCTCTCTGACTTTCTTAGCACACCTCCTCAAATTCCATATACTTTGTACTGGATACATCAAGTAAGAGAGGGAAGGAGGGAGGAATTTAATTTTCCACTTGAAAAATTATGGATCTTTCATTTTTATGCCTCCCCACATTACACTCATATTTAATTTAAGATCTTAAGTGGTTCTAAATAAGCTCCTAAGATTTAGTTTAAGCACGAAATACTCATTCAGGATGAATGAATAATTCTGAAGAGCTGGAACAAGAGAACAAAAAGGTTTTAATGTTAACAAAGGGACAGATCCATCAATAAGATAACTATGATTGACACAAATGGAGCCTCTTTCACTGGTACTAAATTGGCCATTGCATTGCACAGTGTTTTAGTCCTTGTGATTACAGTCCTAGCTCAAAACAGTCTGTTGGGGGAAGAGAACTCATAGTTCAAGTCTATAATACCCCTGACTCAATGAACCAGTGGACCAGACATAAGTCTCATGTTGTCTCCCGTGGACATTGATTCAACAACTAACACAAATTCTTGAATTCAGCCTGAAAAATGTACAAGTTTTCATGGAGTTTGGTGCCTCTTGCTAAATCTGTCAAATGTTTCCCCTCATGTGGCTCTCTCAAGCCCTAGGAGAATGGAAATTCAGGGTGTTTTCTGCTTGAGGCTCAGTTTAAGGTGAGCTGAGAGGGGACTGAGGGTGAGAAAGTTTCAGCCAGAAATTGTATTGCAGCAAGATTTTCCTTGGAAAGCAATTGCAGTTGCTTATCATAGAATAATACATTTTTAGGCGTTGAATGGAGCTCAGAGATCATCCAGCCAGATCAGAATAGCCCCAACTCCCTCAGCCTGTCATCATGGGAGGGATGCTCCAGTGCTCTTAGCAACTTCGTGGCCTCCTCTGCACTTGCTCCAACAGTTCCATGTCCTTCTCAGGCTGAGGCTCCAGAGCTGTGTGCAGGATTCCAGGTGGAATCTCAGGAGAGCTTCTGATCTGAATCAGGGTGCTGAGAGTGAGCCCAAGAGTCATTTGGTTGAGATTTTTGCTAACACTGAGAATATCCTAAAGCTGGGCTGTTACCAGCCCTTCAGCTTAATCACCACTTACACATACTGAGAAAAGCCTTCTCAAGACACCAGTAGCTGAAGCCTTTAAAGAATCTGTCCTTGCTGAAAACACTTGAGGCACTTCTAGTGCCATCCAAAATAATCCCACACAATAGAGCAGGAATCTGCATAGCTTCACTGTGTCTGCTTGGGACGAGTTTCTCCGTGCAAGGAATGACAAAAGCACAGAAGCAAAGTTAGGATTTTCCTCCCATTGCTGTTCTCAGCCCTGGTAGGGGCTGAGCATCAAAAGAGTCTCTTCTTTGTCAGCACAGTCAGGTAGAATGGAAGTAACTCACACCACTGAAGTATTCAGGGCATCTAAAGTGACTTGCAGTGTGCAAATACCTTGGGAGAAAGAGGCTGCTAGAAAGAAGAGGGGGAAGGCTTGGAAGAAAAGAATGCAGCTGGGAACAGGGTGTGGGATGCACCTGAGAGCTGCTGAGGGAGCAAGCTGAGCAGTGATCAATGAGAGCAACAGTTCACAGACTGAAAAGATGGAGCTTTTAGCATGTGTAACAAGCACATTTCCTACACAGCAGCACCCTGAGTGCAGAGCACCAAGTTAACTCCCTAAGTTCATGCTGGACTAACTGGGGCATGCTGTGAAAGTAGTAAGAGCATTTATCTGTCATGAATGCAAGCTTATGGATTGATAGATCATTTGATCTGTACGACTGTGTTATGGATTTGCCATTAGCTTTCATCTTTAGCCATGCTGACAGAATCAAAAACCATATTTATTGCACTTGGTGGGTTTTAATCGACTTTGCTTTTTCCTGTGAGTAGAGTTGGAACACAGATAATCTGCCAAATACTCTTCCAGTTTATTCTGGTTTATTCATATTTTTCTCCCCCCCCCCAAAAAAAAAAAAAACAAGGCAAAGAGCATATCTCAGATGAATTCTCCTGTAAAAGCTTTACATAAGATTTGCAGGAGAATAAACTAGCATTAACCATAGAAAAGAGAAAGATGCAGTGCAATAAAAACAGCTTATCCTCTGGGCTTGATGAAGAAAACAGCTCGAAGCTACCAAATCAGTGATCCCAGAATGAAACTGAAACACCATCCATGGGGAGAATGGATTTGCAAAATGTGAGTTCTCCCTGTTTCATATGGCATTGCTCCTGCTCACAGAGAGGATCTTTTAGTAATAAGGCACAAGGTTTGATGCTATCAAGGTCTGATAACATCCAAAAATGTGATGGAGGGACCAGTTCTTATCTCTATTGAAATTCTAAGAGAGCATGAAGGGGAATCCTCCTTATCTAGATACTTTGGTGGCAGTGTCTGCATGTGACCTAACTGTGTGTGGATTTCATCGATGCACTCAATAGAGTGTAGAATGTGTATCAGTCTAAAATCAAAGGGACCTGGGGGTCCTGGTGGACAACAAGCTGTCCCTGAGCCAGCACTGTGTCCTTGTGGCTCAGAAGGCCAAAGTTGGATGCTTTGCTTTGGGAAAAGCATTGCCAGCAGGTCAGGGAGGAGATTCTGTCCCTCTGCTCAGCCCTGGGGAGGCACAACTGGAGTGCTGTGTCCAGTTCTGGATCCTCAGGGCCAGAGGGACATGGAGCTCCTAGAGTGGGCCCAGCAGAGGGCTACAAAGATGACTGGGGGACTGCAGCATCTCTCTTGCAAGGATAGGCTGAGGGAGATGGACCTGTTCAGCCTTGCAGTAGGACAAGAGGCAACAGACAGAACTGAGGCACAGGAAGTTCCAGCTGAACATGAGGAAGAATTTCTTTGCTGTGCAGTCCCTGAGCACTGAACAGATTGCCCAGAGAGGTGGTGGATTCTCCTCACTGAGGTGTTCCAGACCCCTCTGGACACAACCCTGAGCCATGTGCTCTGGGCTGGCCCTGCTGGAGCAGGAGGTGGGACCAGGTGACCATTGTGGTCCCTTCCAACCTCACTGATCCTGGGTTTCTGTGAAATGAATTGCATGCCAAGGTCTTTGGGCCACACTGCCCCCATTGACTAAATGAGAGTCTGAAGAGTCCTCTCCTTACAGAGAACTCCATCATCCAGTTCTACAGATCTTATTTGCTGTCCATGGAGTGAAATAAATACAGTTGGGTGCAATTTATTGCATCCTATCCCAACATCTAAAATCTATCAGATGAATCATGTCTTATCATGGACTAATTCCAGGGGCAGAGCTGTGCTATTGGATTACAGAACAACAGAGGCAGTTTCAAAGTTAGAGCTTGGGACATTGCAAGGATAGAGGAGTTCTCACATCATGCCCTGGACTTTGAAGTCTGTTTTCCTAAGGAAATGAGGCTTGTGCAATTACATTAAGTGTCAATTCCAATCAAGTTGGAAAGCTAGCCAGTTTCAACAAAAGCATACAAAATACAGATGTTGGAGGCATTAATTTGACACAGGTTTCCTTTTGAAGAAAGGAAGGTGACTGAAGAAAGGAGTGACAAATGAGATTAAAATCCCACTGATCAAGAAAGGCTGAAGATTGAGCTCAGCCACATAGAAGACACCAGAAAATCCTCCCTGGAGGAAACCACAGGCCAAGAGGCTGTGGACCATAAGGTTCTTTGCTCAGTTAGGCTCTATCACTGTTGTAACCTATCTTACATCAGCTGGAAACTGCCATATAATGGATCTGCCTGGGAAAAAATAAAATGCCTTGGTCTTATATGAAGTCAGAAAGAAAACAGTCAAACAGAAACTCAGGTGTCACCTGGGGTAGCCTGTGTTTGAGTGACATCAGGGAAAGCTTGGCTCTGAATTCAGCAAACCCTGATTTCACACCTTGTTTTACACAGGAAAGTTAGTTAGGGCACCCTCAAAGCATTCACAGTAGCTTATCCAGGGCAGCAGGAAATCCTTAGGTCAGGATGACTTGCCAGCCCTGACACCCTCATTTTGCAGATATCAGTGTCTGTTCTGTGACCCACTAGGACACAAAGATGCAGCTTGTGATAAATGTAGGTTGTTACTCAAGTGTTGTCTTCGTTTCACATTGGAGAGTTGCCATAGGATTTCCCATTTTAAATATCATCACCTGCTTCCACAGGACTCCCCTGATTTCCATACATGGCTTTAATTCCTGGGTGGAATAGGAAAAGGCAGAGGATGTTGGTCATGCTGATTTTACTTTTCTGAGAAAAATGCACCTGGACTTGAGCCATGAAGGGAGGGTATTTCACTGCCTGCTGCCAAAATGAGTGTGATAGTCCTAAAAACACGTAAGGTCATTTAATTTA
>NW_008688958.1:0-7080 GCF_000695815.1 Acanthisitta chloris | reverse complement strand
AACCCTCATGGAGCTTAAAGGTATAGGATTTTGTCAACACTCTCATTCTGCTCTAGAAAATGAATTTTGATCAAATACTGATCCTATCAGTATCTGAAGGGGCTCCAGGGAAGCTGCAGAGGGATCTGTGTTAGGAGCTGCAGGGACAGCACAAGGGGCAATGGGCACAAATGGAAGGAGGGAAATTTAGGTCAGATGTTAGGCAGAAGTTTTCCCTGTTCTGGTGGTGAGACCCTGTCCCAGGGTGCCCAGGGAGGCTGTGGCTGCCCCAACCCTGGCAGTGTTCACAGCCAGGTTGGATGAGCCTTGAGCAACCTGCTCTGGTGGGAGGTGTCCCTGCCCAGGGCAGGGCTTGGGGCTGGGTGAGCTCTAAGCTCCATTCCAACCCCTAAAATTCTATGATTCTATGAATTTCAATATTTCCACTCAAATTCCTTCACATTTCCAGGACTGTTATCCTTCCATAATTCCCCTCATCCCAGGCACAGTCACTGAGGCCCCCAGAATTTTTTCTCAGGCTCAACAATGTCCTGAACTGCTGCTGAGCCAGAGCCACAGCCAGAGCTGCTATTTGTTTCCTGATTTTTCAGCATGTGGAGTAACACCACAACCAGAGTCTCCCCAGCTCATTTGCTCCACACCCATGGGCAAAATGGGAAGAACAAACAATCTGCAGAGATGTCTCTTCTCCATCATCTTCCTCTCCATGCAACAAGCTGTGGAACTGGAATGATATGCCCTGGAGAGGAATGCAGCCTAGATCACAATCTGGCATGTACAATTCCTAACCTACTTTTTTGTTTCCCTCATGCACCTGGTCCTGTGGTTTATCAGATTACATTTTTCAACCACTGTTCCACAGGAAAATTTGGGGCAATTATCACAGAACAACATTCATTGCATGCCTGGTGCCTTGTGCATGGTCCTGCTGGCCTTGCTGAGGTCAGGAGAAATGTTGGCAAACATGGAGCTTCCCCTTGATCAAAGACAGAAAGTGCAAGCAAAGCAATGAAATCCTCACCTCTGGGTCAGTTTCGTTAACAAATACAACTGTTGATACTTGGCCAGTCCCCGAAGTCTTTAATGGGATTATTATCCATTCATGCTGGCCTCAGTGAAATTTAGGCACAAGTATTAATCTTCAGCTGCAGTGAGAATTGTAATAACAAGGAAGTTTGTTATTACAAGGCACACAGCCCACACAGAAAGGATAGCCAGCCCTGGCCCTCCCAAAATAAATCAGATCTAACTCCTCCTGGAGTGAGGCAGGAGTACATCCCTACCATGGACTGGACCTTCCAAGAAATAATAAACCTCTAGCCAAACATCCTTGTGAAACAGTTTTAACTCTTCCTTGACCAAAACTCTCTCTCTTCCTCCAAGAAGGGGTGAAAGGAGCACAATTAAGACCTAGGTTAATCCATCTTAGCTTTGGGCCTTAGAGACAGTGAAGTTAGGGTTGTTTACACTCTGCTTTCCATGGTGGTAGCAGCATCTGTAGAAAGTATTTCATATCACCCAGGGCAGGAATTGCCGTTTGGAAGTTCTTATCTCCATCCATCCATTGTAAAGGAAACCAAACAAGAAACATCACTTTAGATGCCTAAAATTAGATATAAACAAGTTTTTAGTTGACTATCTCTCCTAATTTTTACCCAGGCTTAATACCTTCCCAACATAAGCAGGATGGAATATAGGCCAAGATCTAAAAGAGCAGGATTTAAAAAGGAGATGTGTTTTTACCATGAAAAAAAAGGTGCTTTTCCTACCTCAGTTTGAAACCATTCCCCCTTGTGCTATCAGTACATGTCCTTCTAACAAGTCCCTCTCCAACTTTCTGATAGACATTTCATCTTACTTTATATGAGGTGTGGTCGTATGTAAGACCATAGGGCAAATTTTGCATAGGTTTAGAGAGATGTGAATTTGCTAGAAACTGTAGAGAATAATCATATTGGTTTTTCCTCTACTTTGCCGTTGTATCTGAGATTTGGCACCATGGAGCAACTCCTTGCGAGGAGAAGTGTCACAGACACGTGGTGTGCTTTGTCCTCCAGCTCAGCTGGGCCCTTCATCTGCTGCCAGGCAGGCTGAGGCAGAACACTAGCAGTGTTCAAGATACTCTAAATAGGGTCTGTGTCCTTCCTTCCCTTCATTAGCAAGGAATTCCCCCCTCTCACTATCAGAACATGACACATTCTGGCAGAGCTATTGAGGGCCAGGCTGGACAGGCTACAAATTCAGTTCTGTGGCTGATCAGATGGCTGAAATGCCATTTACTGCCAGGACAAAAAGAGAACAAAGACAGAGGCAGTGCTGGAGAAAGCTGTTTCCTGTGCTGTGCTGGACAGAAGGTGCCAGACCACAGGTGGTAAGGTGCCCAGGGTGTCCCGAAGCAATCAGTGAATGGAGCTCCAGTGAGCCAGCAAACCCTGCATGGCTTCACCCACAAATCTGTCACATCTCTTCCTTCGGAATTTCTGCTAAGTGCCTCTCTAAATTTTGAGTGAAGCAGCTGTTGCCATAGCAATGGCCATTTGGAGTGAGAGAAGGCAGAGAGAGTGTTGGGGGTGAGAGGCTCTGGCTCTGCACACAGCAATGTGTGTCTGCATGTCCATACACTGCTGTGGAGCTGCTTGAGAGGAGCCAAGCAAAACAGTTTGCACCAGACCTAAGGGATGGACAGGTGGTATGGAAAAAGGAGATGTTTGCTGCAAATTGAAGTTTTTTTATTCCAGGATGCACCTGCAAAGAGCTGAGTCCTAAACAGAAATGAGCCTGAGTGGTAACTGGCTAACATTTCATTTCATATCACTACAAGTCACTGCCTTGGTCAGGATAAGGCACATTTGTTACTTCCTTCATGAGATGAGTCTTTGCAGAAACAGGAAAAATTTGCTTTCTCTGGTTTATTTTCATTAAAAATAACCCTTGCTGCTAGCTCTTTATCAGGAAATGCTTTTCAGCAATCCACTCCCACTGTT
Organism: Acanthisitta chloris; assembly: GCF_000695815.1. NCBI lineage: Eukaryota > Metazoa > Chordata > Aves > Passeriformes > Acanthisittidae > Acanthisitta > Acanthisitta chloris. The sequence continues at coordinate 4,096 of NW_008688958.1, read as the reverse complement.
GATACAAGTTTATTTGCCAGGGCACAGGCTGACAAAAAGTCAATAAATAATGTAGGCATTGTATTACCTCATTTTAGGGCCACTTTTACGATTTTTCTGCTAGCATTTGTAGTGGTCACAGCAGGACAGATACAGAACTTCTGAGGTTTATTCTTCACTTTATTCCACATCTCGATGGGACGAGGTTAAAAACCTACAGCCAGGACAAGCTCCTGCCCATACCCCTGAGTCTTTCTCTCTGGGGACTTGGGCAGAGGTTAGTCTTCCTCTGACTGAATTTGGCTGATAAGCAGAGTTAGGTGTGACCTTGATCAGAAAGTGCAGCAGTGCCTGAAGTGAAGTGTTTTGAGACTTCTCAGCCTGAGAGTGAGATTTAGATCCCTTTAGCACTACCTGATGCAGACGAGCAGACAGTTTGCATCACTGGCTGGGACCTGAATTCTGTCAAAGTCCCACATTAGACTGATTGTGAATGGCCTTTTTATAGTCCATAAATTCAGAGCAGGGCAGCCAAGTTTGAAGAATGTAGCCATAAACCTTTGTGGCAATACCTTGTCCCTCCATGAGCACAGACAGGGTCATGGATCAGAATTAAACATTTCTGGCTTCCTGTAAGAGTACATGATTTAAGTTTTGAAAAAAAATTTAGGGCCCAAAAGAGAGACATAAATAGGAGTATTTTTGAAGTGGAGTCCTGTAGTTGCTTGTTTTTCAGTAAATAGAAACCATCAGCTTCTGGTCCCTGTCAGTGATATGATCTGCCCTAAGGACAAGCCAATGCATGGCAGGTGTGAGACACTGAGGGGGTTCATAGAATCACAGAGCCATCAGGGTTGGAGGAGATCTCGAAGATCATCGAGTCCAACCATTAACTGTCACTGCTGGAACCCCTGAACAATAAACCAGATCCTCCAGTGCCACATCAGACACCTCTGAAACACCTCCAGGGATAGTGACTCCCTGTATTTTCCATCACACTTCTAGTGGTGCTTTCTGGTGGAGATAGGATCATAGAATCGTGGAATGTTAGGGATTGGAATGAACCTTACAGATCATCCAGTCCCAACCCCTGCCCTGGGCAGGGACACCTCCACCAGAGCAACTTCATGACCTCCTCTGGACTTGCTCCAACACTTCCATGTCCTTATTTTGAGATCACCAGAGCTGTGTGCAGTGTTCCAGGTGGGGACTTGCAGTCTTGCCCCTTTTTTTGCCAACTGAAGAAGAGAAGTGCCAAGAGGGTCTCTCAGTCAGCAAACCCCACAGCTTTCAGTAGTTTCCTGAATTACAACAGCTGCAAATCAAGGCCAGTAAAATCTTTAGCCCAATCCAGTTCCCAGAAACAGCTGAGGGTTTCTTTTGTTTCCAGCAAACTTGTGTGACTCTTGTGATGCAAACTCCGAAGGCAGGAAGCACAATTCACAATCAATTATGTTTTATTAATGCTTTTCTAACACACGCCACAGCCCAATAATCATGAGGCTGTTCAACAATGTTGTTCTGAGCCCAGCTAATAGCAGGATGTAATTTGCGGCTGTCTCTGCTCACTTACAAAACACTTGCTCCGTTAATTGTGATTTCACACTCCACTGAATGCCATAGCCTGGAGGTAACTTTAGTGTGATGGAAGAGTTACCAGTCTGCGCTCTGGTGGGGAGAGGAGGCGAAGGATCATTTCAAGAGATGCTACTGTTGGTAATTTTTTAATCCTTTTATGCTAAACAATCCTTTCTTTGAAAACCTGAACTCCCTTTCCATGCTTTGATCCCTTTCTATTGTTTGTGTTGTTACCAGGAACACAACAAAATAGGAGAGCAGTAGGTGAATCCTTGTCTGTGTAATCAGCAGCTAATTTGACCTTATGTTGTAGACACTAGATGAACCAGGGCACCTAAAGCAAGTGCCTAAACTTTCACTGGAAGTATTTTTGTGCCTTTGGAGGTCCCAGAGACATGTGGTGTCTTTCTTAAGCCACAACAGGCAGGAGATTCTTGTCAGGGAGGTCCAAGGTGTCTAAAATATTGCTTATGTTGGTATGCAAGTTAGTAGATTGAATTTCCTCAGTGACTGGTTCGTGGTGATGGGACAGGAGTTCAGCCCTGCACTGCTATGGGCAAAGCAGCAGGTTCTGCTCTGAAGTGCTTGTGGTGCACATGTCAGAGGGAGAAATATTGCCTCGACTGAGAAATGAGAACCACAGCTCTGACACTGGCCCAGGGTGCCCAGGGAGGCTGTGGCTGCCCCAACCCTGGCAGTGTTCACAGCCAGGTTGGATGAGCCTTGAGCAACCTGCTCTGGTGGGAGGTGTCCCTGCCCAGGGCAGGGCTTGGGGCTGGATCATCTCTGAGCTCCATTCCAACCCTCAAATTCCATGATTCTATGATACCTGTGTGCACAAGCCTATAAAGAGTAAAACCAGTAGAATATGATTCCATGCCCATTTTAACAGGAAGCTGGACAGGCTGATCCTTGATCCTTGACCAGCTTAACTTGGAAATTTTCTCGCTGAGTGTTTGGCACTGCTATGGCAAACTGGGAGATACAGCTCAGACCAGACAGGGAGGGGAGCACCAACCTGGGAAGGCTTTTATTTGGCTCATGACTAACTTGAGGTGGGAAGAGGGAGCCATGGAAGGGACCATTGCTATTCCAGTTTCTCCTATCCTGACCAGTGATATGCGGAGCACCAAGCTATGTTTGAATGCTACTCCTTGGGGGTCCAGGTCAGGACTGTGTCCCACCAGAGCACACTGGGTGTCAGCAGAAGTCATCCCACATACAGCCAGAGAAGAGAAAGGGTGAACACTGTTGCTCTGTGAGGCCTCTGAGGATGGCTGTGCTGGCAGCCAGACTGAGCCTGGCAGAAGCAATAGTGAGAAAGGACTCTCTGCCCTCCACACATGCAGAGGCTCAGCCATATTTTGGCCATGTTGCTGCAATGTGAGGGAAGTGTCTTGGCAGAGGAGTGATGAGGGTGGAATCTGGCAGCTCACACCGATGCCATTTGGAGAGAGCCAAGACTGCCCAGGCAGAGCATCTCAGCTGGAGCACAGGCAGAGCCTCACAGGGAGATCAGGCTCAAGGGAAATCCTGCAGGTGTTGCAGGGAGCTGAAAAGTGATTAGAGAACAAGTTGGGCATGATCTCTGTGAGGGCAGCAAAAAATAGATTCTTAAGAATCAATGAAGAGGGAAAAGTTAAATACATGTCGAAAGACTAAATGCACAGACAGTCCTTGGGGGGCAATAATTTGGTTGGTGTTAACATCACTTAGTTAAGCCTCACTTGCATTAAGCACAAGTGTTAAAGCTTCTCTTAGCTAAATATTTCATCCCAGGACATGATGCTGAAAACCTCATGGTTCACTTTGGGCAAGGTTGCTTTACTTATGGCATTACATCTCTCACTCAACCTTTGACATTGCTGACCTTGGCATGGTGAGGGTGTCCCCACACCACCTAGCAGGAATCATTGCTGTGACCTCCACAGGTCACAGCAGCCAGATGCTCCTTTGTCCCCAAGGTCTTTATACTTCCATTTTTCCACTTCATGTCTTCCTGGGACCACACAGGGAGTCTAAGACTAAAGTCAACTAACACACAATCAATAAGCAGGCAGCACTTGCCTGTTCCTTGCTGTCTCTGCTGGTGAGCTTTCAGCTGTCACTAATGCCTGGAAGAAACAAGCAGATGGACAAAAAGCAGTAGGACTCAGCTCAATCCAAAGAAGACAGAAGGGAAGATGGTGGGACTTTCAAAGGTCTAACCCTGCATTACATCAAGATCATTACACCACAAATAGTCCAGATGGCACAAAGCCTCAGGCTCCATGGCTGGACTTCTCAGTACACTTGAACATACTTATTGTCAAAGTATGGAGGAACTCTAACAAGTTAGGAGCCTGAATGGCCTGACCCAGATCTCTAGCTCTGGTAATCTGCTCATTGCAGATCCTTCTCCTGAGATCAATCTCACTTTAGAAGGACTCAGCCAGTGCCAAATGCTCTCGTGTAAATTAAGTAACAAAGACCCATATTTCCACAGCACACGAATGTCTTCTGAACTTCACATGATCATAAAATCACGGAATTTTAGGGG
>NW_008688957.1:0-1761 GCF_000695815.1 Acanthisitta chloris | reverse complement strand
TCAACTTTTTCAGAACAAGATGTCTCACTGAGGCCATGCACACAAACCAACAGAAGCAATACACTCAAAGCCAGCACTTTCTTGGTCCATTAGATTAGAATAAGGGGGTTTCACTCCTCACTGCCTCACAGCTCTGACCTTTCCAATTCTCTGCCACTAAAAGCTTATAGGATCTGCTGGATCCATCTGTGTCTCCACCTGGCCTGCTTTCCCACACCAAAAGGACGGATCAAATACACATGTCTGAAAACACATCCCTGCTGTTTCTTCATACCACCCCGGGGGGGGGAACCTCCTCACCAGTTTCAGGCAAGAGGAAGCCTCCAAAACCACTTCTGCCAAGCCACGAAATCCTGGGAAATTGCAGCAAAAAGAACTTCAGCACCTTGGACAGGACGCACAGGTGGAAAATTGCCAAAATTGGCTCATTGGCCCTGAAAATGCTGTGATTGGACATGACCCTCTAGGACACATCTACAGGCCTGTTTATTTTTAGTATTGACAAATCCTCTTTGAATCACCGTGTTCATTCCACCATCCACCCTGTATTTTGGGAAGAGCTGCTCGCCACCCCAACAGTGGGAGAAATTGGGGCCACCAGCTCTGGATCCAATGCCCATCTGCAGGATCAGCCACTGCCCCAGTTGTGACTGGATAAGCTTGGCTCAAGCACTCACAAAGCTCAGCTCGTCCTTTCCAGGCAAAATGAGACCTGCTGCCATAGATGTGCCTGGCTCGTGTGTTTCTCCACTTTCTACAAGCTCATCTCCACCTCCTCGCCCAAATCTCCAAGAAAAACAAAATGAAAAGGTCTGACTTATTCCCATTGCAGCCACGCTTTGGTTGCATAAGTTTTGCTTTAATTTAGGTTCTGTTCTGTCTCACAGTGCTCCCAGTATGTCACTGTTCCCTCCAGGGCTGCCTCGATAAAATCATGATCACCTTGCCGGAGTGCAGCACAGTTCTCCCCAGTTTTCTGTTATTTACATAAGCCAGGTAGAATATGATCACCTTGCCGGAGTGCAGCACAGTTCTCCCCAGTTTTCTGTTATTTACATAAGCCAGGTAGAATATTTAATTTGTGCAGGTAAAAACTCTGAACAAGCAGAGGTGAGGTATTCCACAAACAGCTTTGAGGTGTGTGGTGCCATTAAGATACACACTTAAATATGTCAGTTCTTACAAGTAATACCAGTAATATTCTCATAATACAGAAGAAAGAACGACACTTTTTCCCTGCCACCACAGAAATACCCATTCTAGTTAATTTCTTCCCTTCAAAACGTACCACTAAATTTCCACTCCAACACATCTGATGCCACATAACATTACCTGAACAATTTGCAGAGTATTTTCTGTGTTGATTGTTCTTTCTGGCACTTCTGGGTGCAGAAGCAAGATGGAAACTAGACAGTTTCTCTGGCAGAATTGCCTTTAAACAACAAAATATATGTAAACATATCTACATCCTCTGCTTTTACAGCCCAGCTCAAGCATTGCTGCCCCAACTCCTCTCTCCTCCAGCCCCTGGTACCTCTCTGCCACCCTGCTCAGACAGGACAGTTGCGACAGGACAGTTGCGGTGCTGGTGCCACCGCTCCTCCTGCCTCGAGGGAAAATTTGGAAGAAGGAAAAGCCCAACACTACCAATTCCTCCTCTGCGCTATGCTCGGACCCGGACATCTTTTTGGTTTCTTTGTAGTTGTTCATTTCTTTTATTATTATTTTATTTACAACAAACAAAAAAAAAAACAAAAAAGA
>NW_008688956.1:0-2433 GCF_000695815.1 Acanthisitta chloris | reverse complement strand
CTGGCTGAGGTTAAACCACAACAACAGGGTTGATAATATAGAGATGTTCTGGTTATTCAGAGCAGTGCTGACACAGAGCCAAGGCCTTTGCTGCTTCCCATACTGCCACGCTGTCAAGGAAGTTGGGGGTGCATGGGAGATTGGGAGGAGACACAGCAGGGACAGGTGACTCAAAGACAGGTGACCCAAACTGACCAAAGGGATATTCCATACTATATGACATCATGCTCAGTATATAAAGTGGGAGAAAGAAGGAAGAAGGGGGGACATTTGGAGTGATGGAGTTTGTCTTCCCAAGTAACATTTACGTGTGATGGGCCCTGCTTTCCTGGAGGTGGCCGAACACCACCTGTCCATGGGGAGCAGCGAAACAATTCCTTGTTTTGCTTTGCTTCTGTGTGAAGCTTTTGCATTCTCTGGTAAACTGCCTTTATCTCAACCCATGGGGTTTTCTAGCTTTTGTCCTTCTGATTGTCTCCCCGATCCTGTTGGTGGAGGAGTGTGCAAGTGGCTGCTTGGTGTTCAGTGGCTAGCTGGGGTTAAACCATTACAATAACATATGACATCATGCTCAGCACCTAAAGCTGGGGGAACAAGGAGGTGTGGGGACATTTGGAGTTATGGCGCTTTGTCTTCCCAAGTAATCATTATGTGTGATGGAGCCCTGATTTTCTGGAGCTGGCTGAACACCTGCCTGCTGATGGGAAGTGGTGAATTAATTCCTTGTTTTGCATTGCTTCTGTGTGTGGCTTTTGCTTAACTTTATTAAACTGGCTTTTTCTCAAACCACAAGTTTTCTCACTTTTCCAGTTCTCTCCCTGATCCTGCTGGTGGTAGATTAAGCAAGCAGCTGCATGGTACACTAGTTATCAGCTAGGATTAAACCATAACACGAGGTGATCTCTAAAAGATCCTTTCTAACCCAAACTACTCTATGAGTCCATGTGTTACTGTCTTTGATATAATCTCAATCTGTTATAAATGCTACTTTTATGAACACCAGTAAATATCTAGAGAAACAAAATAAGAATTTAATGTTTCACAAGGCACATTTCTTTATTATCATAATCACAGAAACATGGTTTTGTACAGGACTGTGTAGGTGAACATTAATCAATGCAATTAAGATTGTTTTAAAGATCAGGTAAACATACTACAGAACATTGTAACATAAAGAATAAAGATATCTGATTTTGGTGCAAGTATTAAGATGCAATAGTGTTCAATTCAGTGATGTATTACAGAACATCATGCCACAGACCACTTCAAATAGGGTCACAACATTCAGTTTGTTAATAAAATGCTGTGGTATATAAACCCACTGTGTGTTAATTCATAAAATATATAGTGGTTTATTTTAATGATTTTGAAGTGATTTCAGTGTGGAGTTCAGTTTTGTATCCAGAACAAACAGCCAGAGTCTCTTGATCTTTGGAATAGTCTTCTTTTAGATGATAGATTTGGCTTCGGGTAGTGTGCTGGTTTGAAAGAAAGCTAGTGAGAGACTCCAAATCAGAATTACAATTTAATAGGAAAACCAAATCAAACCAACAACAAATGCAACAGTACAAAAAGAACCCACTGATAGAGTAAGAAAGTAATCTGACACCCTTTCAGTCAGGGTGTTGGTAGTAGTCCGATTAAGTGGTGGCTGCAGTACTCCTGGAGGGATGGGTCTGTTGGAGCAGTGATCCCGCAGATCGGGTCCTCTCCCAAAGGTCCAGTGGCAGCTCTTGTCCCCTGGGAATCCAGCAGGCAAAGGGCATCTGTGCTGGTCCAAACCCCAGCTTATATCCCTGTGGGAATGCTTGGTTCCCAGGACCCATGTAGGAATGCTTGGCTCCCCCGCCTCAGGGTGAAGCATTTCACAATGGGACTATGTAACTCTATGCATGCATGGGTCCCAGACAGCCCATTAATCAGAGATTGCCCCCTGAAAGAGCCATCAGGGATGAAGAGATAACAATCACTTCCCCCACCTGCTTTAACAGCTTGTGGAGAAGACAGTAGAATACAAAATATTGGTAACCCCCACACTGCAACCCAAGACATTACCCACCTCTTTTTCTATCATCGTCTGCATCATAGCCTAATCAATATCTTCCTTACCATATACATATACATATACATATACAATGAAGGCCTTACACACAAGTCTCATATAAAGTTAGGTCTCCTTGTGGTAAACAATGGGTTTCCCCATCTTCCTGCATTACCCACCAAGTGAAACCAGGTTCAAACCAGGTTCTTGAGCAAAAACAATCCCATGGATGGGTTTGCCTTTGCCTGAGGTAGGACTAATCCAAACAGTCTTTCCTAAAATACCTCGCATGTGTACCACAGGGATTTTAGCTTCATCCACTGAGCGCAAGGGTTCACACTGGCCTGGACCAGATAGATTGATGCAGCCTCTTGTGTTGACCATCCAGGTGG
>NW_008688955.1:0-3154 GCF_000695815.1 Acanthisitta chloris | reverse complement strand
CGCGACAGCTTGTGTTGGTGCTGTCTGCTCACGCCTCGCCGCTCCGGCTGCCGAGAACGGGGCTGGTGCTGGGCAAACAGCAGCGCCCCAACAGCCACAGCATCCCGGGGAGCACAGCCAGAACACTGTAACAGTCACAGCACCACGGGGAGCACAGCCAGAACACCCTGACAGCCACAGCATCCCGGGGAGCATGGCCAAAACACCCCAACAGCCACAGCACCCCTGGGAGCACAGCCAGAACACTGTAACAGTCACAGCACCACGGGGAGCACAGCCAGAACACCCTGACAGCCACAGCATCCCGGGGAGCATGGCCAAAACACCCCAACAGCCACAGCACCCCTGGGAGCACAGCCAGAACACTGTAACAGTCACAGCACCACAGGGAGCACAGCCAGAACACCCTGAAAGACACAGCATCTCATGGAGCACAGCCAGAACGCCCCAACAGCCGCAGCATCCCGGGGAGCATGGCCAAGTCACCCCAACAGCCATAGCATCTCATGGAGCACGGCCAGAACACTCCAAAAGCCACAGCACCACGGGAGCACAGCCAAAACGCTGCAACAGACACAGCATCCCAGGATGCACAGTCAGAACACCCTGAGAACCACAGTACCTCAGGGAGCACAACCAGAACACCCTGACAACCACAACACCGCGGGGAGCACAATCAGGTCACCCCAACAGCCACAGCACCCCAGGGAATTCATCCAGGTCACCCCAACAACCACAGCACCTCAGAGAACACATCCAAAACGCCCTGACAGCCACAACAGCACAGGGAGCACATCCAGGTCACCCCGAGAGCCACAGTACCCTGTGAAACACAGCACCCCATGATCTGCAGCACCCCATAAGCCTCAAGACCACATCACCCTGAGAGCCTCAGCACCCCACAATTCACAGCGCCCTGAGAGGCATCCCATCCTGTGAAACACAGCACCTCATCAGACACAGCATCCCGTGAGCCTCAGCACCCAAAGTGCCTCAGCATTCTGTGAAACACAGCATCTCAGCCACAGCATCCCGTGAGCCTCAGCACCCAAAGTGCCTCAGCACTCTGTGAAACACAGCACCCTGAGAAACAGCACCCCAGGAAACACATCCAAAACACTCTGCCAGACACAGCACCCTGTGAGCCACAGCACCCCATGAGACACAGCACCCCATGAGCCACAGCATCCCACGAACTCCAGCACCCTGAGAAACAGCACCCCAGGAAACACATCAAAACACCCTGCTAGACACAGCACCCTGTGAACCACAGCACCCAGTGAGCCACAGCACCCCACCAGTCTCAGCTCCCCATGGGCCACAGCACTCTGTGATCTGCAGCACCCTGTGAGCCCCAGCACTAGTGCCCAGAGCCTGCCAAAGCTCCTGGGAACTCTCCCTCCAGCTCTGATTCCCACCTGTAGAGAGCACTGGGAATGGGACACAGGGGTCTCTGGACACTTGGACCCCCCAGCACCCTCCTGGGGCTCAGCAGTGGGTGCAGTGGGTGCCCTGGGGTGCCACAGCCTGGCTGAGGCTTTCCCCACCCCCAGGATCCCAGTGACACGCATGGCCTGTCCCACCTGAGCTGCTCTGTGCCAGGGTCCTTTCTCCCTGCCTCCCAAACCTGGAAGCAAACTTTTCCCAGAGCAGTTTGGCTTTTCCAGGTGCTCATCCCTCCTCCTCTTCTCCTCTGCCCTTTTGCACCCACACAACTTAAAAATGTCCCCAGGGAGGAGGAGAAGGACACAACTGGTGGCCGAGGAGGACAATTGGCACCTCACGGGATGGAGGAAATTCCTCTGGGAAGTTGCCACTGGGGGTTCATTCTGTGTGACCATGGAGCACTCTCCTCCCTGTGCCCTGTGCCAGCAGCTCTGACATCCACTAATTCCCATCTCCTGGAGCAATTCCAGCAACACCAACACCTCCAAGCCCTGTTGGAGCAGGATTTGTGCCCCCTGTGCCTCAGGGATGAGCGGGACAGGATGCCAAAGGTCCTTGGAGTGCTGCTGTCATTGGGGAGCAGAGGGACATGGGTGTCCTGTGGTGGGAACACATGGATCTGGGTGTCCTGCTGTGGTGACACATGGATCTGGGTGTCCTGCTGTGGTGACACATGTCACAGCTCGCTGGCAGCTTGCTTGAAGTGCCAGCACACGTGTGAGGAACAACTGCTCCTCGTTTCGGGTGTCAGCACCTGGTGAAACATGTCCTGCGGCCACATGGCCTGGACAAGATCATTCCCTTCTCCAGATGGCAGGATCTGGCCATGTGTGCTGGCAGCACAGGAGGACAAATGGATCCTGGGCTGATGTCCACACTGTGGGCAGCAGTGAGGCAGGATTGTCTCCCTCTGCCCTGCTCAGGTGAGACCCACCTGCACTGTTGCCTCCACCAACAGCAGGAGGATGTGCTGCTGCTGCTGGAGAGAGTCCAGAGGAGGCCATGGAGATCCTGAAGCCTTGGAGCTCTTGGAGTTCTGCAATGGAGCCAGGCTGGGAGAGCTGGGGGTGTTCAGCCTGAAGAGAAGATCCAGGGACACCCTAGAACCCCTTCCAGTGCCTCAAGGGGCTCCAAGAGAGCTACAGAGGGACTTGGGACAAGGGATGGAGGGACAGGACACAGGGAATGGCTTCCCACTGCCAGAGGGCAGGGAGAGATGGGATATCGGGAAGGAATTCTTGGCTGTGAGGGTGGTGAGGCACTGGCACAGGTTGCCCAGAGCAGCTGTGGCTGCTCCATGCCTGGGAGTGTTCCAGGCCAGGGATGGGGCGTGGAGCCACCTGGGCGGGTGGGAGGTGTCCCTGCCCATGGCAGGGGTGGGATGGGATGGGATGGGGGTGGGATGCATGTGCACACACATGTCCATCCATGCAGACACAGCAGAGAGGCCACAGGGCTGTGGGTGAAGTGCTTGGGGATGAGTGTGCACACGTGTGGCCGAGGTGGTGCACACAGTGAGGTGTGTGAACATATGTGCACACACCTGTGCAGGTGAGGGTGAGGGTGCAGTGGGGGTGCTGTGGGGTCCCAATGGGGTGCAGATGGAGGGGTTTGAGTGTTGGGGTGCTCTAGGTGACAGTAGGGTTGGGATGTGGGGGACTACTGTGGGGGTGCAGGAGGTGTGTAGTAGGGATGGGGGTGCAGGGGG
>NW_008688954.1:1570-18630 GCF_000695815.1 Acanthisitta chloris | reverse complement strand
TATATCTATATCTATATATATATATCTATATCTATCTCTGATAAGGAAGGTTCATAGTCCCAGTGTATTATGTGTAGTTGTCCTAGCACGTTTTTCTCTGTGAGAGGTGTGTGTATCTCTGTGAGGCTTAGAGCACCACAGTGTGTGCAGTTTACAGGCTGCCAGGGGGAAGGGAATGGCAGGGGTGGGGTCTTTGGTTTTTTGACCTTTGTTGTACTGAGAGTACCTAGGATCACCCTAAGGTCTAGGAGCTTGTGCAGGACCTTGTAAAATGTCCTAGAGTGTAACAATGTGCTGGTACATGTAGCTGTGCTGTATATAGTTGAAAGGCTGCGAGAAGGGCTGATGTAGAATCTGCCTCTGTCCTGGCACATATTTCTGTGTTGATGGAAAGTTTGGACTCTGTGAGGCTGAAACTGGGCCTATACTGAGTGATGTGCTAAAGAAGGAAATAGCCCATGGTGTCTGCAATATAGAGCAGCCAGAGGATGGTGAATACCAGTTGTTTTTTTCAGGACCTTTTGTATGGAGCTGCTGTATGTTGTAACCCTTTGAACTGCAGCAAACACCCTGAAGCTATGCATTTTCCTGCTCAGCTGCAGAGACTGAGAGAGTTTGTTTTGTCTTGCTTCAAAACTTTTAAGGTCCAGCAACTGCTGTGCTTCTGAAGGTGTTAGAACAAAAAGCAAGTGGTGCTTTGGCTTTCCCCTTGCAGCTTCTAAACAGCAGCACAAACAGGTCTGAGCACTTTCCTGCTCTGCCCTATGCGCCTTGTTCAGCCTCACAGGTATCTGTCACAGCCAAGGCTGCACATCACCTTCCTTTTGCAGCCTATAAACTGCACCACCGACAAGTAGACGAGTGACTTACCACTTCCCTCTGTGCAGCATCCCTCCCACAGAGCCAGGCTCTCAGACTCTCCCTACACTTACTGCTCCCACACTGACGGCGCCAGGACAAGGAGCTATGTCACCAGATGGCACTGCATCCTTGAGAAAGAAGTAAACATACCCTGACTCTCTCTAAACAAAGCAAAGTGCAGCTCCACAGTTGAAAACGTCTTGCAGCTCCTCTCAAATCAAACGTGTTGCGACAGCTGAGCTTCCCCTTCCATTTGCAAACTTTTATTTGCACCTCAATTAAAGGCAAGACACCTTTCCTTGCTGCTGTAGCAGCAACTGCTTCTTTGGTCCATTTTGTTTCTGTGCAAGAGGCAGATGGACACTTGAAACTCTAAGTGGTACCTAAAGCCTAGAAGACAAGTGCAGAATACCATTGTGGGTGTGCAGTTTGCAGTGTGCAAGGGTGACTTGCCTTGTTATTGTGGTGGGAATGCAAGTTTGCAAATGGAAAGAGAAGTCAGTGAAGTCTTTGTGTCCTGACGCATTTAGTTTGAGAGTAATTACATGTAACTAGAGACGTTTTCACCTTTGGATCTGCACGTTTGGTGGTTGAGAGACAACCATGGTGCTTTTATTTGTTTTGCAGGCACACACCTCCACCTAGTGGAGCTTCTGAACGGCCACAGAGGGAAAGTAAAAGCCAGAACTTCTTGTCCTGGCACCTTTAATGTGAGGGCAGTTCGTAGAGAGCTTCTGCTTGGGGTCCTGGCTCTGTGAGAGTGAAGGTACATAGAGCTGAGAAGGAATGTGACTAGCACCAGGGTGTGTGCACAGTTTGCAGGCTGCAAAGGGAAGGCCATGCCCATAACTATCATATTGTTCCAGGATCTTAATTTTGGGAGTACTTCCTGGATGCTTTAAATCTGCATTTTGTGAGACCAAAAGAATATGCAGCTGAGAAGAAAAGCCCATAGCATCGAGGTGTTTGGTGCAGTGTGATGCCTGGGAGGTGAGTGGAGCCTGCAATAGCTCTCACCTGGCACAAAAGGTGAACGAGGTTTTTGCTGGACATACTCAATTTTGTCACTGGGTGTTCCCATTGCAGTTTACCAACAGCAGCACAAATAGGTCTATGTGCTTTCCTGCTCAGCTCTGTACACCTTTATAGACTTTCAGACTCGCAGAGACCTGTTACAAAATTAAAACCATTCAGGAGCTGGTCCCACAGAAAAGGATCTAAAGAAAGAGCCAAGGCTGGACTTAACCTTTTTTTGGCAGCCTGTAAACCTTACCAATGTCGCTCTTGAAAAGATGCACCAGATGGCAGTATGTACTTGCAAAAGAGGTAAATGTATCATGACTATTTCTAAACAACCCAAAGTGCAGCTCCAAAGTTGAAAACGACTTGTAAGTGCTCTCAAACAAAACGTGTTAGGACAGCTGAGTTTCCCCTTACTTTAAAAACTCGTGTTCCTACCACAGCTAAAGACAAACCACCTTCCCTTGCAGCCTGTAAACTGCACACACCCCGTGGTGGTCTGAACTTTCCTTTCCAGCTGGATGTACCGTGTGTTACTCTACGTCTCGCAGTGTCTAATATACCTCTCACACACAAAAATGTGCTGTGACAAAACCAGTTGCTAATTACTTCCTCATCACAGCCATTCAGCTACAAACAGCACACTGGGGTAGGTGTGTTCTTTCTTAGGTATATATTTTTATATATATAAAAATATATGTACACACACACACTCCAGCACAGACTCAAGCTCTGCCAGGGGAGGGTTAGGTTGGATATTAGGAAGAGATTTTTTTATGGAGAGAGTGCTCAGGCATTGGAATGTGCTGCCCAGGGAGGTGGTGGATTCACCATCCCTGGAGGTTTTCAAGCTGAGACTGGATGTGGCACTTAGTGCCATGGGCTAGTGACCACGGTAGGGTTGGACTCGATGATCTTGGAGGTCTTTTCCAACCAGGTTGATTCTATGAATCTGTGATTTTTTTTTTCCCTGCACCATTTCTAGTACAATATAAACACAGAAACTTACAGAAGAAAAAATATCTTCTCATTACATTGCACATTGTTTAATTTGTACTGATTTGAAGTGTACCAAGAAAGTATATTTAGTGTACTGATATGCCTAAATTTCCTTCCACACATCAATTCACAAAATTTTATTTCTTTAGCATATTTTATTTCTCAGTAATATCCATCTCAGTGTAAATGCTGCAGGCCACAGATCTCTTTTAGGCAGTGCAATCCCTCCATTAAAAGAGTTTGATATCCATCTTTAATAATATTCAAGGAATACTCCATCTCTTAAAGCAACATTAAACAAATCAGCATGATGCTACCTTTATTTGAACAGGCTTGATGTGGCTTTGGTCTCCACTCTGATTGTCATACATCAGTTCTCTCTCATCTCACCTTCTGTCACAGGTATTCAGTAAAGACTTCTGAAAAATTCTCATCCCAGCTTCTTCCTTCACCCTGATTTTGCTTTTCTATAGCCTCTTTCCTATAATCTCCCTATCATTACCATGCTCTTGTTAAAGTATCTTATTCACTGATCTTTTATTAGCAAATAATTTTACTTTGAAATGCAATTTGTTTTTCATTAGACTCTCAAAATAAATCTGATACATTTACAAGTATTTCTAGAAGTTCTGTTAGCTCAGAACAATGCTCCAGGCACCCCTTGCCTTAGAGAGCCTGTCAATCACCTTTGCATTTCATTTGTCACCATGGTATCTAAATGTTTCCTTTTACCCACCAACTGTAGATATTATGGCTTAGCAAGAGACAAAGAGGCATCACTGAAACTGTTTTGACAGGAAAATGAAGCTCAACATTTTTTCAGATTGTTTTATGAAAACACTCCATGAGTATGTTCTGCAAACTGATTTTTGTATTATCATTTTAAAAATTTCTTTTAAATTATCAGGTGTTACCTATCAGTCTTAATTCAGTGTTATTAGAGTCTCTATTGACCTCTTAGGGACAGATTATCCATGCAAAATGCTTTTTTTGGGGGGAAGTAGGGTTTGAGTCCCATGCAAAGATAACACTAGTGCACTCCAAGACAAACTAACCACTTGATTCTTGCTGGAAAAAAATAGTAGTTTCAGCAAGAATACAGGTACATACTTTTCAAAGAGTAGTTATCAAATGATAGACCTTAATTATCTTTAAAGTTCTAATCATAGTCCAAGACCTAATAGCTATTTCATGAAATTTGACAACATATTCCACTGGGAGAATCCAGACTACAATTTTCAGTTACCTCACTAAGACAAGAAAATGTTGTTTCATAATTCAGGTAGACACATTATCTTGGTTACTATTAATTAGCCTCTATCACATTTTCTTAATTCTGAAAATGATTGATTTGTCAAGAAATTGCAATGATTTTCATTACAGACATCATTACAATCCTTAGATGAGTAGTGCCACACCATAGGAAGGTCTCTTGGAAGACAGACATGCATGAGAATCCAAGTACTTGTTTTTCAAGTGTCTTTAACCCTCTACTGCTTCAAAGTCTATAGTATTTCTCCTACTTTTCTTAATTATTTTCTAAACCAACAGACAATCAAAAAAGTCCCAAGAACCCTGATTTAGACTTCTCATTCCAGATTCAGCAGATGAAAACAATTGTCTCCAATTCAACAACCTAGACCCAGTTCAATGGTCTAGTGTTGAATATTCCTCATGAACTTACGTCTTCTTTCAATAACTTCTTTTTGGGGAGTGGCTGTCAAAATAAGCACAAACTGGATAAAATTTACACCATTTTTCCTCTTTTTCCAGCCTTGCCTAGAGGGAGGACAAATGTCACCAAGCAGTCTGACACAACCAGGCCGTTACACCTTTTCTGTCACAACTGTTCATGGTGGTGCAAAGGAGTGAGCTTCATCTTGGGATAAGGTAAGGGAAGAAAATGGGTGCTGCACTGAATGCCTGAGCCACACATCCTGCTCATTCTCCCTATCCCCATCAATCAGCAGGGATCAGGCAGCAGTAAGAGTCCTGTGCCTTTCTCTCAGCACATCCCACTTGTTCCAGATCCTGTCCAGTGTCAAGGTGCAGCTGCAGTACTGGCATTACCTTGATCCCATTTTGCACTCGGGGGGGAAAAACAGCTCTGAAAAATCTCTTCCCCTCTACCTCAAACTGCAGGTTGTGATAGTTTGCTTTCTCTGCACTCCAGAATGGTTGAGGCTGGCAAGTGCCTCTGGAGGTCATCTGGGCCCACCTCCCCACCCAGGGCCACCTAGAATCCTTTGCTCAGCACTGTGTCCAGACAGCTTTTAGATATTCACAGCCTCTCTGGGTAAATCAGTTTCACTCCCTTGGTTGTCCCATTTCAGCCACAGTGATCCAACCATACACTAAGCAACATCAGCTATTCATGAATTAAGCAGCTAAGCTAGGGGTTTGTGAATAATTGCCCAACCTTTTTATGGTCTGGTCAAAACTGTGCTGCAATAAAAAAAAAAATCATACTACCTTAGACAGCAGCACATTTAGATTACAGCACGTGGAACTGCTAAACTGCTGCAAAACAAAGTTATTTGAGCCATGGGAGCAATTTGTTGCTTTATGCACTCAAAGCTGAATATAATTATCTCATAAATAACTGAAAGGTACCAAGGAACAGAGACAAGCTTGAATGCAGGATGTGTTTTGTTCAAAGTGTTGGCATTGAATGCAGAACTTTAAGAAATTGAAGAACTTTAAGAAATATGCTTTTTTTTTGACACATTAGTTCATCGTGGTGGCTCTTTCCACAATTCACCACACATGTCCTGCCCAGGCACACCCTTCTCTTAAAAAGGAATTCTGTGTTGTAATCAGAGAAGATTTGTGGCTCATGGAAATGATGACTTCTCTCTGGTTTGCTCATGTATGTTTTATTAGCTTTAATGGGTTTTGCTTGAGATAGAGTTCATAATATTTGTCAGTGCATGTATTTGCTGCAGTACTTATAACTCTTCATAAGGCAATTTAACTCCTCTCTACAGTTTAATGTCTTTACAAAGGGAAAAATGTTTTTTGACTTGTGGAACTTCTTCACAATAAATAACTAACGAAAAAAAAAGCAGTACACTAAAAGCTACACAAACCAGTGGCTTTGTTATTGCAGTAAATTCTCTTTAATCTGCCCTAATCCAAGCATCTCTGGAGAAAAACATACAAGGAAATATATAACTAGGCATATTGCAAATTTTTCTCACTGCTCAAGGACTGTGTTTCTATACAGATATTAAAATGGAGAGTTTGTTTAGATACAAAACACCCACAAACCCAGGAAATTAAAACCAGCTCACAAGGACATACAATATTGGTTCTATCCCAGCAGTGACACTTCACTGCTTTTCCAGTGATGTTGTGTAAAAGACAGGAAGAAAAACTGTCAAGGCAGAATTGCAGCAAACTATAGCTTTGCTTTTGAATTTCAGGGAATTCAAATCCCCCAAACCATGCAAAAGTAACATGTGAATTATAAACATCTTTTCCATTTTGCTCCATCCTAAAGTAAGGAGCCAATTGTCACACTTGTAAGATATAGAGCATCATTAATACACTGTGGTTGCCAGATAGCAGTCTAAGCAAGAGGCTGGGTGCCCAAATGGGAGCAGAGTTTTCAAACTCTGGCTCAGGCATTGGATGTTGACTTCTGTAGAATATCTGTGCAGCAAACGAAGCTCTAGGTGCAACATACTGATTTAAAATGCAATTATTTTGCTGGTACCAGTGGGAGAAACATGAGTCTTGCAAGTCACAGTTAACAAGATCAAGATGAAGATGTTCAAAGGGGTAAGGAAAGGAGTTGGGAAAAATAGAGAGAGGAGGGAGAAACCTGCAGCAGGCAAAATCAGGCTTTGTTTGAATGAAAACATTGGGGTAAAGTCAGTGCTGGCAGCAGTTGTAATAAGTTATTGTACCTTAAAAGAAGTGTAAGATATTATCTCAGTGTTTAGAATATCATTGCAATTTCAAGGAGGATATCTTTTGTTTCCTCCTTGAAATGACTTTAAAAAAATTAAAAGAGTCAGGCATTAGCAGCAGTAATAAAGCCACATATGAATACGGCAGTTTAATTTTCTTTTTCTTTTTTTTTTTAGCTTGCTTAAAGTCAGGATTCTCTAGATCTTGCCCATTGCACACTCAGTTTTCACTTTTATTTGGTATTGTTAGCTATCAGGTTCAACAGGTTTCTCCTCTGAGGTACAGAATTTAGCTACACCAGCATGAAACATTTTTCTTTTTCTCCTCCATTATCACGAGAAAAATAAAACACCAAGTAGCACTTCAATAAAATTTGTTGAACTCCAAAACACGAAAGATTTTTATATTATAACCCAACAACAACTTCACACTTCCAGTATATAAAAACCAATAACGAAAACTATTTTATAGTTAGTTTTATTGCTCCCTCTGTAGGCAAACACTCATTTCTGCATTACTCAGTTTCTGTACTTAGTGTGACAGTCAACATGCAATGAGCAATTCATTTGGTACCTTGAATTTTTATGCACTGAAGAAACTAGAAGATGCTATTACACTCCAAACCTTAAATCACTTGTGCTGTTTAAACACCAAGCCAATATTCTCAGAAGCTGGTTGAAAATCTTCCCTTTAAAACTTCAGTTACTGTATGTAGACATACAAATAAAGCAAATGTGTTAAGTCCTTTCATATATTCCATTGGTATGAAACAAGTTTCTTAAGGAAGAACATTCAAATCCCCAATAGAACAACGTCCAGAGTGAAAGAAGAAATAAATACAATATTGTTTTGCTAATTCAAGTTAAATATTTACAGAGCTCTTATGTTTCCTGTTAAAATTTGAGAGCTTAAACTTGCCAAGGGCTTGGAGAGAACCAAAATATCTTGCAAAAAAATACAGGGATATTATAATGAACACTTGAGGCTGCTGTGAGCAAAGAACTCTGTGCATAGAGACAAGTCTAGGTTTGAGCACAAACCCTCTAGGGATGCTGAGACACAAATTAAATGGCAGTGCATTAAATAAGTTGATTTTTATCCTAGTTACACATTGGTCTAATAGGTTTGCATCTTGATGTGACACATGTGAGTGTACAGAAGCCACCACACACATCTAGCAAGTGTTACCTTGCACATGTTCCTTAAGTCCACCAGAATTTAAGTCACAATGTTGAAAAATATGAGAATATTTTAAAGTCTCTCATTTCCAATTTCCAGTTTAAGCTGGTTTTTTTTCCCTACCCCCAGTTAGGACCAGAATGACTTCTGTCCAGGTCTTTCCCAAAACTCTTACTGTGGAGGGATTAGTGTGTCCTTTGTGTGTGTGTTGTATTTACAGAATTTTAATCCCTGCCCTGAATACAAGCTCATACTGTCTCCTCCCTGGGAACTGAACTCTGACCTCACTTTATTTTATGCCTTGCACTAGTCCCATTTGACCAAAGTTATGATAGTTGTGTTTTAGGTGGTGTTGATTGCACTGCTGAAAAAGTAAAAATACCTTAATTATGTATAAGTTGCCCAATTTTTCAAAACTATTAAGGTTCTAACAAAAATTTAATACATTTAAATCAAATCTAATATACAAACATCAAAAATTCAAATGACTGGATTTGGATACTTAAGATAATTATGGCAATAATGAAGTTCACAAGCAAACTAGACTGTGTGTGTAGGAACCAATTCAGTAGGAGTAGCACTTAATCATCATCTGAGGCATTTTCTGGCTTGAAAACAATCTAGAGTTTAAATAAATAAGCTAAAGCTTGAATAACAACCCAGTCTCTTTGCTCACATTTCCCATTAGTTTAGTATCTAAACCCAGAACTCATTACATTCATATTTATTAGACAGTTTGTTACGCTCCAATTTCCCCCAATATATCATTAATGAAGTACAAATTCCCACTCACATTAATTACAAATGAACTCTTTGGGGGGCAGTTTCAGGATGGATTTTGTGCAGAGTGTGGTACTCTGTGGTAATGTTACTCACCTCCAGTGAAGAGTCCACAACGTTGAGCTGATTTAAGAAGAGTTTGAAAATACAATTTACAGGATTAGTTATTTTCTGCCTATTTAACCCAAAGACACCAGCATGAATGAAGTTCTTAAAACGCCTGCTAAGTACTTAATCTCACTCCTTTCCTTCTTGCCCCAATGAGCAGAATTGCTTTGCATTTATCAAAAATATTTCACAAAATGCATTAACAACTGTTTGCTCTGCATCACTTCAGTCTGAGGAAATATATTGCTGCAGTGTTAGTGTTGCAGTAACTTTTCCACCTTAATAAATGGATTTTTTTTTTTCATTTGTTATTAAAAATTTGTTCTTTGTAGCTTAAACAAAGAAAGAAAGGAAAAAGCATTCACCCCCTTATGCAGTAACTTTTCCACCTTAATAAATGGATTTTTTTTTCATTTCTGTTATTAAAAATTTGTTCTCTGTAGCTTAAAGAAAGAAGGAAAGGAAAAAGCATTCACCCCCTTATACACTTTTTAGATTGTTTTACAGGCACCATTAGAACTTGCTCTTAGTATGAAGTGAGTAGTAGTGAAGTTATATATTCTTATAAAGCTTCACTTTTCTAATCCACCTTAATAAATGGATTTTTTTTTCATTTCTGTTATTAAAAATTTGTTCTCTGTAGCTTAAAGAAAGAAGGAAAGGAAAAAGCATTCACCCCCTTATACACTTTTTAGATTGTTTTACAGGCACCATTAGAACTTGCTCTTAGTATGAAGTGAGTAGTAGTGAAGTTATATATTCTTATAAAGCTTCACTTTTCTAATGAAGAAACACCTGGACAAATATTTGTAGCAAAAGGCACAGGAAGAGCTTTACAAAACTGATACAGCAACATCCCCTCCAATTCCTCATTCACAACAGGAGCTTTTTTGGATGGAGGAAGAGTGATTTTTTTTTTGGGTTTTTTTTTGGCAAATATTACCAGCTGCCTGCAGTAGACACGAACCAAATTGTTAACATCAAGACAGTCACTGGCACAGCTCCTGTGAATCAGAGTGACAGGGCTGATGGGGAGGGTGTGGAAAAAAAGTGAAAAATAATTCAGACATCCAAATTCCACAAAAGTCTGTTTTGTGTTCCTAGGAGAACTATATCACAAGGTTCTGACAGTCAGGTGTACTTTAGCAGATTACTTCAACTTAATATTCACAGTCCTCACTTACCTGAAATGTTTTATGAGGCTAGAATAAAAGCATCTTATATCCCTTGCCCAGAGCATGCAGTATTTATGATTTGCTTAGGGTAATGAAACAGATTTTATGAAGGTTCTGAAGGCATATACAAAGCAAGGTCTGTGCTGAGCCAGGCAGAAGCTTTTGCATGTCAGCTTGGTCACCAGAATATCAATAGTGTGTTCCTCCCCTGTCAGAATACATGAAGAAATGGCAAGGCAGTTCAGTCTGCTTTTTTCCCCCTAAGGTGGCTCAGCAGTTCCTTCTTTCTTCTCCAAGAAGCTTCTTCACTCATGTCTTGTTCTCTGCAGTTGCTGGTTAAGAATGTGTGGGAATCAAACATAATTAGAAGAAATCATCTCACCCAGACATTCTTGAAAGCACAAAACTGACATGGCTACAGAGCCAGACAACAGCTCCTCACATAAAATGTTGTTCAGTGTTTTTTTACAAAACAATGCAATAGAATTTTCATTTGCTGTCCACTAATGAACAAATATTAACATCACATCACTGTCCCTTTTCTGGCTCCACAGGGACCAAAGGGGCACAGAATCAATAAGGTAAAAGCTAAAAAACCTCATGGGTTGAGATAAAGACAGTTTAGTAGGAAAAACAAATCCATGCATGCAAGCAAAGCAAAACAAGGCATTAATTCACTGCTTCCCATGGGCAGGAGGTGTTCAGCACCTCCAGGAGAGCCTTGGCTCTGTGTGAGCTCTGCTCAGCAACAACAAAAACATCTCTGCATTACCAACCCTGTGCTCTGCACAAATCCTAAACACAGCCCCATACTAGTCACTGGGAAGAAAATTAACTCCACTTCAGCCCAAACCAGCACATTCAAAGATAAAAATGCTATCTCATAGGACATCTGTTAATTCCTATTTCCTATTGGGCTGCCAATGTGAAATCTTTCCCCCTGCCATATGCAGCCACAGGCTGATAATGAGTATGTTATGAAATAAAATTTCACTCTAGGGTTATAATCATAAAACTTTAAATACTGACCAGAAACTTTTAAGCACAAAGTAGTTTTACATATTACCAGTATGACAGGAGTAAAACTCAGCATTGTCCCACATGTTTAGTCATATATTTTCAATGAAATTGACTGCAATTATTTAAAGAAAGAAGGTAAAAAGTGGAAGTATGGATAAGAGGATAAGCAACCAGCTAGTTTAGCTTACCTCTACATGCATCAATACAAGTGAAGATGAATTCAGCTTTTAGTACAAAATAAAGATACAGACATTAATGTGTGGACACCTGAGAAATAGCAACAAATTGCACTCAGGAAAGGACTGACCTCCAAATCTCAGCCCCACACTGACAGAGCCTCTCTCAGAGTAACACCAGTAAGAGCAAGTGTGGCATATCATACAAAGTATGACATGATCAGGAACAAACTCCATGACAAATCATAAATAAATCAACTTAAAAAATGGCAATGAATTTCATCCACAGCTTCTGCTCCAAACACTCTGGAAATTGTAGTGAGAATGCATTCTTTAAGACCTAAAAATAAAAATTCTCTGATGAAAAGTCATCCCCCTCTTAACATTAGGGAAAAAATAAAGAAAATGCTGTTTATTTACTGATTTCAGATAGTCAGTTTACAGGGAATAAAGAAAATACTCCAATAATAGCACAAGAGCTGCATCAAAATTTGCTAACAGGTGTGTTTAAAGCTTTTGGGTACTATAAGGCAAAGCTCTGGCACAGAGAACAGTCAAGCCTAAAACATTAAACTTTTGCACAGAACCATTTGCATTTGGCAGCAAAGGTAAATGTTCCCCCAGAGCTGGAGCTGATCAAAGTGTGGGTTGCTTTGGGTTTGTTTATTGGGGGATTTTGGAGGCTTTTTTTTTTTTAAATAGAAGAAAGAAATTATTCTGTTGTTTGTTACACCAGAGTCATAACTGCTAAGAACTCACTCTGGACTAGGAGTCTGTGCTTGTAGCCTGAAAACACAGACTTGTTTAGATGAAAATCTCTCTTTTCCACCTGCTCTTTGGCTCCAGTCTGTCAGTCACATAACCAACCCTGCAATAAAACATCCCAGACCACCTGCCTGGGATGATCCTCAGTCCTTACCATAAACAGCATTTCCTATGCCAAAAGCATTTCATGCCATTTACCTGGAAATACACTTGCAACATTTAAAAAATATTAAACCCACTCTTCTGTTATTGCATCTGAAACACAGCTGCCTGTGCTAAGATAGGAGCTGAGGTATCTTTAAATGTAGTATCTTGGCACTAGCAGAGAACAACAGTGAAATTTATGCAATTATGAAATAGATTACTGAAATATTTTCAAGATAACATCTTTTCAGGATGTGTCAAAACCATAGCTTGGAAGAGAAATATTAAATTGAGACAGTCCTTAAACCAAGCAAAAAAGTTACTGCTCATCAAATTTCTTCTTATATCTCAAAAAACCCCAACACAACCTCTAATTTTTAAACAGAGAGTGAAAAAATATGTCTAAAGTTCTCCTATAACTTTGAAATGCACAGTCTCAGCAAAAGAATATATGGAAAAATCCCCAACAAACCAAACTAGCAACTTTAAGTCATTCATTAAGTGATCCAGTTCTTGAATTGTGGAGTTTGCAACACACACACTCCACAGAAATTAGTGCTACATTGCTAAATTAGACCATAAATGTGGTATGGTAAGGCAGATATATTAAATGATAATAAACTGGAAGCCAGTAGTGCTGGAATTTATTAGGTTACTAAAATAACCAGATGGATTTACAGGTTTTCAGTTTAATAGATTTTCATCCACTATTATTGGAGGTATTTTCTAGCTTTGGTTAAATCACATTTCAGTTCTCTTTTTAAATAGGTTCTTGAACTTTATTTTACACTACTCCCTGAGTCACACTTTTATATGTTCTTATATTAATTAAATGTGGTGTCAAGAGCATTCATGATAGTTTAAATGAAACTTCATATAAAGTTAGCACACATTCTTCCAGGTGTTCTAAAGGACATGTAAACTCCTTATAGAAGTAGTTGAAACCATTTTTGTATGTGTACCAAGCATGTCTTATTTTATACAACTGCAGCATCCAAACCCTTCAGAGAACTAAGATACAAAACCCCTCAAGACAAAAAAAACTGCATTTTTCCTTTTGCTGTGTTCCATGGGTAATGAGCTGCTTCATTCTTCAGAAGTAATTTCCAGTCAGAAATGCAACTGGCTTGCAAACAACATTAACCCTGATGACAAACTGTATGGCCAAAGGAAAAGAAAAATACTATAGTCACACCGTAAGGCAGAAGGAAGAACCATCACCACAACTTTTATTAACTAACATTCCAATAATGCTCTGCAGCAGAGTGTGCATGGATTCTCATTAGAGCAATAAAAGCTTGTCTGCAGAATATAAATTCCAAGGTACATCTGTAATTTAGCCATAACTGTAAATCTGGCTGTGCCCCACCATGGGCTGTAACCTCCTGCCAGCTGTTCCCTCTCACAGAACACAGGTTCATTTTCCAATTAAAAGTGACACCTCTTTATTTCTTCACTCAGTAGTCCCTTTTCCCCATCCCTAGCAGCTGGCAGTGCACAGAGGAGTTGGATGCTGCAGTGGGATGAGTAGGAGCACCAATGAGGAACGTGTTCCTGTTGAGCAGCACCTATGGTCATGGACCTTGGCTGGGCCCTAGGTCCAAATCTGTGCCAAAAGGATTCACACCTCTTTCTGGGTTCCTTGCCATCGTTATACTTTCCCTCCACAGCAGTGAACCTACTCACCCCAGTGCATGGCAAACCATGAAAAGACTAAAAAAGTCACAGACCTTATTTTGGCCTGCATGCTATGGCTGAATTTCATTTTATTTATGGCTACAGCAGAATTTGAGGTGGAATTTTCACTGCAAAAAGGCCTTCAGAAGGCACAGCAATGGGTTTGGAAAGCAAAGAACATTCACAAAGTTGGAGGAGGTGAAGATGTAGAAAGAAAACTGCAGCACATAACATGCCAAAAACCCCACAATAGTTCTGAGTGAATTAATATTGATTCATCCAATGGCATTGTCAATTTAGATGGAGTCACGTGGGTTTTTGCTCTTACATACTGTGTCAAACAAACAGATGCTCTGGAGACCTAATATCCATATTGATCTGAGATCAGTCTCAAACAGGTGTTAAATGCCATCACTGGTAGAATGGGAACCAGTTGACTGAACTCTTTTTTGATGTGACATTCTGGGAAAATGCAAAGTACTATGTATTATCTATTAAACATGCATGGAAAAAAAGGATGAGAGGCAATGGTTAGAAGTTGCAGCAAGGGATATTCCAGCTAGGGAAGGGAAAAACATCCCCAAAGTGATAAGGATTCCTCAAGTCCTGAGACAGTTATTCCCAAGAGGAATTTCTCTCTCATGTAATCTACAGTTTGGAAACTCAAAAATTCAACTGGACGATGCCTTGAACAACCTGACCAACTTTCATGTTGGCTCAGCTTTGCAGGCTGTGCAGGACCAGATGAGCTCCAATGGGTCCTTCAAGCCTAAATTTTCCAAGATTTCATGAAAATGCACTGGACTATTGCTCACTTGTAATTAAAACTAAAGTCACCCTTGTCTGTATATTAAATTCCTAGAATTCTTACAAAAACTACTTTTATATATCCAGCATGAACTCTAAGATCTTCTTGTATGATTACTCTAAGATCTTCAAAGATAATGCAAATAATTAGATGATATGTTCCTCAATATAAACTGCATCCATAGCTGCTTCAATTTGCTTATTACTGAAGAGTTTCCTGGCTCATACCAAAACTGTTGCTTTCACAGCAATGTCTTGGAATAAATAAATAAATCCTGTATATTCTCAAGTGGATGTACTCTGGAGCTTCAAGGTGAAATTAATGAGAAATATATGCACTTCTCTGGTTATGAATAACTTAGTCAAGACATCAACTCACTTTAAAACGTATTTATGCATCAGGAACAAAATTGCCTTCCATGTCCTGTTGACTGCAAACTTAATTGGACTGGAGATGGAGTAGCAATATTTCCTTAAATAGCTTATCATATAGAAAAATCAGAGTTTAGTATTTTTTTCATACATAAATCTCTGGTTGGTGTGTCTTGTTTAAGCACTAGCAAATTGTAGACACATTAAAGATTGCAGCTGGGATTACTTCTTCATTTAAAGAACCACTGACATAAACATTTTGTTCTCAGCTTGGTTTTTTTTCTGTATTCTGTGGACTCTTGCTGAACCAGTGCCAATAACAAGTTTTAGCAGCCAACACCACTCCATAATTCCCAGGGGAAACAAAAAAATCATATTTTATTTTTTAATTTAATAAATGAGCCACTTACCTTTCTCACTGGCTTGGTTACTTCTGAGCACATTTCACCCCTTCACTGTGTGCTTAGTGTGATGGATATCCACAGGAAAGCCCTGCAGACTGAAATTCTGAGTTTACAAATAGAGCAGATAGAACACAATCCATCTCCTTTATATCCTTATTTGTGCTATGTCCAGGAGAAATACAAGCCAGAGGAGGGTGGAAATACTGTAAGTGCTTTTGTTCTGCACAACTTGAGGGAGCAGGGGAACCATAGGCACCCTGAACTGTGAGCAGGACAGGCTCATGGTGCCCAAGGGAAATGCAACAAGGAATTGAGAATCTCATTCTCTTCACATAAAATAAAGTGTCAGCAAAACAAATTACTCCTCTGCTTAATTTCTGTTTGCTTTGCCCACTTTCACTACCGTATAGCAATGTCAGGAAGTTGTGGCTTTGCTATGATTTAAGATCCCATCTTGGATCTTTTGGAATTTTAGATTTACAGCTGGTTCTGCTTTTCAATGTGACTTTGGAGATGGATATTCGACTATTTTCAGAGAGGAAGCAAGTTTTTACTCCAGGATTGCTCAGTCATCTGAGACTGGAGCTTGCTGCCAGTGCACTGGAGCACGAGGCTGTGTGCACCCTAACCCTCATGCTCACCCTGTGCCACCACAGGGCACCTGAGGCCTGGATGCTGTGGGAAATGGCAGTTGCTCATGAAGCATCAATCTTAATTGGCTTGTGGACAGCACCAAGGTTATCCTTCATGAGCATGTATGCAGCATGCTCAGCCTGTGCTCACAGGAGAAACTTCTAGGGGCTGCAGTTCAGCAAGCAATTTTGTTCATTAAGAAATGATTTTTTTTCCTCCTATGTTCCTCGAGGACCAAAGGATTCATGTATAGGAGCATATTTTCCATGGTTAATATGAAAACTTTTAAAAATCCCTGCATTGAAATGCAAATTCTGTATATAATAGAAAATTAATCTGTGGGAGATTGGGCTGGTAAAAGAAATGGTCACTAGTCACCCATGAGACACATGACAATTACATCTAGTGTGATTTAAGGAGGTTTTGGGGATTATATTCTGACACCTGAGACCTTTAGAAAGAAAGGTTTTATACTTACCTGCTCTTGATCTTGCTGTCCTTGCTTCTTCTCCAGGTTAGTAGAAGTTTCACCCTCCAGAACTCATCGTGTTCTGTTGCTGGCTTATTGTTCTGCCTTTCACTTGTGTGTCTAGAGTCTATCTTGAATAGCTGGAACTCATCCTCTGAAGGGAGGAGGAGCTGTGTCTTCCTCCCACCATCCATTAGGAGAGTGCAGCCAACCACGTGCTTTTGCCAAAAGCAACTTCTCAGAGTTTCTCTTCTTCCATCCATTAGGAGAGTGCAGCCAACCATGTGCTTTTGCCAAAAGCAACTTCTCAAAGTTTCTCTTCTGCAGCCAATGGAGGAGTCAGTGCTGACTGCATTAACTTGAGTTGTTTGCAGAGGAGAAGGATGGGGTGAGGGGAAACAAGGACAGAGAGCTCACAGCATCAGTGGCAGAACACCATACCTGTCACATCTGAACAGGACACAAAGCTGCTGAATCCCAGATGTCCAAATTCTTTCCTGAGGAGAGGGCTAGTGCCTTAGCAGCAAATCATGTACCTCAACCCCCTCTATTAGAT
>NW_008688954.1:0-1552 GCF_000695815.1 Acanthisitta chloris | reverse complement strand
CACCTGTAGTACTGCAACTTCTTACATCCCTCTTCTGGGAGTTTCTCTTCTGCCTTTTTTTTTTTCTGGCTTCCAGTCCATCCTGAAAGACAAATTGTTAAACAAACACTTCTGCTACTCTTCTAATGATTTCCAACTCTTCTGATTAATCTAAACCAAATATTGCTAAAATAGTCTTTAGTGTATTTTCTCCAGTCCAAGCAGTCAACTCAGCAAAATCCCAAGTCATATTTGTTATGCTTCATATCAGGAATTCCAGTGATTTGCTTCTGATTCCTATCAAGCTCTGATGACAAACCTCCACAATAATATTAGCTCTTTTGTTGGTCTCTCCTGGCCCCTTCCTTCCTCCTAACCAGATCACTTGGGACAAATGTGGTTCGTTAGGGGCTGGTTGGCTCAGGCCGCAAATAATGACATACATTTTGAAACCAATTAAAATTGTAGTGACTTAGAGCATTCTGGCTTCCAGTGCAGGGAATACAAGTCTGGATGATGATTTCCAAATACAATAAAAGTCTGTGCTAGAGAAGTGTTTGCCAAAGACCAGCAGTGTTGACAGCAGAAGGAGGGTCACACTTCACCACCTCTGCACTAGTCTGATTACCTGCTCATAAAATGTGTCTCTGACCTTTTGCTTATTGACTGTTTGCAATTAAACCTGAGCTTTCTGGGTCAGGAGAAGCTAAATCCAAATGTAGAAATGTCACCATAGCAGCACATGCATTATTAATATGAAAATTGCCAACAGTGGTAGGAGAAATGATAGAGAGAAACATTCCATCTCCAAGGGTATTCATTCTTTGATCCTGTGTCCCCAAGCACTCATCACTTGCCAACCTTTTATATATTTAACTCCACATCCTGGAAATCTAGCTGAGGTGGTTTTGCTCTCTTTAATACTCACTTTTTTTTGCACAGCTTGCAGGGTAGTGTCTGCAAGGCTCAGACATGTACACAGGGTGTCTCTCAGGTCTGCACTGGCTGAGGTCTAGAATCCCAGACAATCATTCTTAAATCAGCTGAGCATCCTGTGGATACAATTTTCACACCCAACCTAGTATAAGCTGGAACTTAGGTAAGATAGTATCAGTCACAGTGTGCATAGTGCCAGGCTGAGCACAGCCAGATAAAAACAGAAAGCACAAATGATGGTAAAATAGAAAAACACTGACTTTAGCATTTGGGGGATTATTCTGAGGCAATCATGTCTCTGCAGGCAGCTCCTCCTGCTATTATTTCACTTCTGCATACAGATGTTCTCACCAGGACAAAACTAGTCCATCATGTCACAGGCACAGCTTTTCCTCAGGAAATGTCTGCAGAAAATTATACTCCTGCAGAGGGGGAGATTGCATCAAGAGAACAATATCTGTTTCCTCTGAAAAATGCTTCTGTCTGTGTTGGTACTGTCAGAGAAGCTGGATGAGGAACAGGGTTAAGATGCTTATCAATAACAGGTGTTACAGCCACAAATTTTGAGCCTAGTCTCAAATCCAGTAGAATCCATATGTGTTTCAGTGAAAGTAAACCAAGAAAAATGAGAGTGTAT
>NW_008688953.1:40484-44857 GCF_000695815.1 Acanthisitta chloris | reverse complement strand
CCGCGCCGCACCCGCAGCAAACAAACTTCCTGCTGGTGCGTCCGGGCGGCACCGGGCCGGGCGGCACCGGGTACCCTCGCGGGTCGGTCCGTGCGGCTCCAGCCTCGCGGCAGAAATGCTGTCCTGGCGGAGCAGTGCGATTAGGGGGTTCTGCAGCGCGTCCGCGATGGATATGGCCCTTTCTGTCCGCGGTGATGTGATTTCCCTTGTGATTTGTAACAGGCCACTCTGAAAGCAGATTGTGTCAACAAACCGTTCGCTCAGAGGTGCCACGATCTGGAGACCATCATCGAGGAGCTTCCCGCCAAGGTGAGCGGGTGCTGCCTTTCCAGAGCATCACTGCCCGGCAGGGTCCAGGAGAATTTGCTTTTTCCATGTTACTGTTTTCTTTGTTCCTATTCCTCTTATTAAGAGTTTTGAGGACCCTGGTGGAACAGTGGGAATCCAGTGTTTCCAAGAGTTAAAAACCTTTTGTAGTCATTAAAAGATTATTTCAATTGACTGTTCTTCATTAGTACTTTTTGGCTGCAGTTTATAAAGAAAACTAGTTTTTAAAATGTGACAATTAATTGCAAGTGGTCCTGATGAGCATTTGTGTAACTTCAGTAGGATCAGAAATCTGGATAGATCTCCCATAATGGCCATATTATAATGCAGTGTTTTGAATGGAGGATGATAAATAGCTGGCAGACAGCATGTTTGTGCATTATAGCAGGTGCCATAGAGATTGTCCGAGTGAGGAATTGTGCACATTAGCTCTTTATGTCTGTTTCCCTAAAGGAACTCCATGGCATCTTCCCATGGCTGGTGGAGAGCATTTTTGGTAGCCTGGATGGCATCATTGCAGGTTGGAATCTTCACTGTTTGCAAGTAAGAACAAGCCCTACAGAATATTCTGTGGCTTTGGATTTCCTGGATCCCAGGTAAACTCATTCATTTCAGCACAGATTTAAAAATGAATTGGAGTGAGATAGGAGAGGGACTTAGCATGGATTTTTCTTTCTGGTGCTTGTTTGCAGTGGCCCAATGATGAAGCTGGTGTACAAGCTCCAAGCAGAAGAGTACAGATATGATTTCCCAGTGTCATATCTTCCAGTGAGTAACTGAACAACTTATAAGAAGAGAATGTAGTTCTTGTTGCAGTTCTTGTTATAGTTCTTGTTCTGTTGGAACTTTGTATGCCTGTGGTTCAGTATAGGCCAAGGTGTAGCCTCAGTGCTCTGGGTTTAGAACAGACCCATTTCTTTAAACAGTTCCTGCAGGAAGAGAGTTGCCAGCCATAAACTCTGTAGGAGATGATGGTTATGAGCAGCAGGATATTTGTGCTGTTCAGCCAAGAAAGCTGCATTGTGGTTCTTACTCTGTCCCCAGAGAAAGTTGTGTAGTTACTAGTAGTTGCAGGATTGACAGTCTGACTGCTACCCTGGATATGGAACATCTCATTTCAAAGAAAAATGTTCATCTTCAGAGCTGTTTCAGTGTTTTTACCATTGCTTCCAGCTACATGCTATCTGGAAATTGATTCAGATAGTTCTTACAGTCTTTAACAAGAGGATACGTCATGGAAATATGTGGTAATTGCTGGTCCACAGCTCAGGTACCCTGACAAAACCATCAGCCAAACACATTGCTCTGCTGCTCCCACTCTGACTGCAGAAGTCATGCTGAAAGCTTTTTAAAATATATCGAATTTAAATCTTAAAAATACCAAATACTTATTTTCAATGAGAAAGTTGAGAGTTCTCTGAAGAGTATGCATTTGCACAAGGAGCTACTGCAAGGCCATAAAATCCCACTGAGCTGAATGTAGAGGTCGCCCCAGAAAGTTGGAATGCAGCACTTTGCTATCTGTAAACATACTCTGCAATATGCTGAGTAGTCAGATTAATATTTCATTACTCTCTCTTTCAGGGCCCTGTGAAGGCTTCAATACAAGAGCAAGTTCTGCCAGAATGCTCTTTATACCACAACAAAGTCCAGTTTCCTTCATCTGGTGGTTTAGGTTTGAATTTGGCTCTTAGTATCCTTTTAGCAGTTGGATATTTAATTATTTAAAACTCAGAGATAGTGAGTGTTTCTGTTGCATATTTATTATGTGTCTATGATAGTTTAGGCTGATTAGAAATGTTTAGATTCCAGTGAAAAATAAATTTGTCCTCTTCTTAGAAATCCTTGTTGAGGGAATTTCTGGCCTTAATTAAGTCAAGAAGAAAATTCCCAATGTTGTCAGTAGAGCTTGTATTTCACAATTCTTGTTTTCATAACTACTGGTAGTTTATGCAATATGCTAGGGAAAGGGCATCTTCACTAGTGGACTTGCTGGAAGCAGTGTTGCTGTAGCCATGCTGGTTTCAGTTTGAGACAGTCAGATGTGCTAAGAGTAACACAAACACACCTTGTCACACAAACACCACCTCAATTACCAATGGTTGAGTCAGTTGGAAAGCAAGAAGGCAAAGCTGAATTTGCTGTTAAGTTCCAGCAAGGTAATTTAGCATTGACAAAACAAAAATTTAATGTCTATTCAGCATCCCCTGGTATCTAACAGCTGTTACCTGCTTTTTATTATCTGATCCTTGACTCTGTTCTTCCAGATCCATTTGAATATTACATGTTTTACTTTGCAATTAGTTTGATAACACAAAAGGTAAGTACCTTTCACAATTTTCCCCTTAGAATAGTATTAGCCTTTCTTCACAGTGCTCTAAGAGCCTGCTGAGGTCCTGTCTAGCTAAAGTAACGGCAGTTTTACCTGTTCTTTTGGAATTTGTTACTGCTTTGGTTCAGTTGGTGATCCATGTCTGGATGATAAAATACCCCCCTTAGATACACCAGTAAGCAGTTTGTCCAACAACAGGCTAACAAGGAGCAGGCAATGGACTCCAAATGGGATTCCTACCCCTGTATCCAGTAGGACCTTCTGTACAGTATGTAACCACAGCTTGGTAGTATGGTGTGTGGTTATTTGGTTCTTCTGTGCTGTCTAACACTGCTCTCTTCTCACACTTGGTTACATTCACTGCTGCAGGAACAGTTCTCTACCTTTGCTCCAAAGTGTCTTTACTGTCAGTTCACCCTGTACAACCCCTGAGCTTCTGCTTATCTGTACTAGATGGGTCTGGCTGTGTAACATCACTGCCTGGCACTGGCCTAAAGTAGTAGTATATAACTTCTGGTATATCCTGTGTGTCTGTTACAGAACTCACCTGTCACCCATCACGTCAGCCCTTCCAACAGTGCTTATTTCATCTTGGTGGACACATACCTGAAGTGTTTCCTACCCATAGAAGGAAGTGTCCTTCCTCCTCCTTCTTCAAATCCCGGGGGAGCTATCCCTTCTCCAACTCCCAGGTATGACTAGTGTCAGAGGCAAATTCTGGGAACAGTGCATGCACAGTACAGCTTGTTGGAACAAAATCTCTAACAAGTAGAAAACACCTTCCCACTTTGATCTGTATGTACTTACTATATAATTACAAAATACAATAGTGAAGCAGTGTTTGGTTGCAGTTGAAGTGATTAGTAATTATACGACGTTGCAGAAGTTTGAATGTGTAGTCAACTCCGCAGTTTGAAAGACTGTTTTCCAGTTTACAAACTGGAAAAAAAACCCCAATTATATATTCCCCTGTACTGAGGCTTACTGACTTGAGTATTTCCATTCCTTTGTGCTCCAAGGTCTCCAGCAGTGCCTTTCTCTTCCTATGGCATGCATCACACCAGCCTGCTGAAACGGCACATTGCCCACCAGCCCTCTGTGAACGCAGACCCAGCTTCCCAGGAGATCTGGAGATCAGAGGCACTGCTTCAGGTAAGTTGGATTTAAGGAAGAAGACACCCCACAACATTTCTTGCTGCTGACTGAGGGATCTCTTTTAAACCGGAGACAGTTATGCCATTTTGCTTTAGCTCATTTTTGGAACTGAGCAGTGCAGCTGTTGATTTCTGTTAGTGAAACAAAGAACCACTGTGAAACTGTTAAGTTGCAACTTAGAAAGGCGCTCAATATCTTTTTTTTTAAGACTGAGTATCTAACAATGCATCTCAGGCATTTGAGCAGTTTTTTCCTGAAAAGTCTACACCTGATTTTCCTTTATTCTTTTTAACTCTTACATCAATTCTGTGCTCTACACAAAGGTTGAGTACAGACTAGTTGGTTCTGCTTACCATCAGGGGAAGGGAAAGGAAAATCTGGACTTAACAGTTGTTCTGAAACAAGTTCCTACCATGTTGCTGAAGTGACTAATTGAAGCCTGGCAGATGCAGAGTGTGCCAGTTCAGTCATTGACAGGGTGACAACCTGAAACATCTCTGAATAGGTCTCTGTCTGTTTACCAGTACAGCTTAGTACTATGGTCTTATGGCAATCTCGT
>NW_008688953.1:23239-40468 GCF_000695815.1 Acanthisitta chloris | reverse complement strand
CTAGCTGAGAAAATATTTGTTTTGCAGATCTTTGTTGAAATGTGGCTTCATCATTATTCACTGGAAATGTATCAGAAAATGCAGTCCCCTCATGTCAAGGTAATAGTTTGTACTTCATTTATGAACATCACCTGATAGTTGACCTCTTGTTTTGGAGTAAATCTATTTTGTGGAGATTTTTTTTTGTTTTGGTATATTGGTCCAAAGGAAAGAAATAACTTAGCAAATTATCTACATGAGTGTGTCAGAATTGCTAATCTAGTTATGGGAGAATGTTGTGAATAAGTGTGTCATCCAGACTTGCCTTCATTGCAGAAGTTGTGTTGGTTTTGTTCTGGTTTTTTGTACAAGACAAGTTTGTGGGATGGTCACAACAATCTGAAGTCCAATAATCAAAGTATCGATGGAGAAGATGCCACTATAAAACCATTATGTTAAATCCCACTGGGGCAATATGGCTCCTAAAAACAGCAAAAATTGATTTCCAGCAGAGGTAGCAACTGTTACTGAAATACCAATTCGTAATTTCTAAGATCCATAACCATTTTTTAGCATAAATCCAAATTAGAAAATAAAATCTTACTAAACTGTCCTTCAGTGCTAAGCAAATAAGCCATTTTTGTTGTTTCATATTCCAAAATATGCTCTTCACCATAATGGTGTCAGAAGCAGTCCTGTAGATACAGAGTTCAGAATATCTGACAAGCTCTTGCTCAGATGATATGAGACACTGTTTGTTATAAGCAGTTTGTGGTGGCCTGTTCAGTAACAAACTACTGCATGTAAGAACTAATTAAGTGTTGGGGAGGCTAAGATCGAAGGCATTGTAAATGTAAAGGGAATTTGAAGGAGAAGATGTTGATCCTCTGAATTCCCTCTGGGTCACAGTGGGACTTTCATAGAAGGGGAGAGAAATATAAAAACTGCTCAGGGTTTATTCCTGTGGGAAAGAGCAATATGAGAGTTAATTGACTGAGAAATTCTAATCCTTCACAGGATATGGAATAAAACATTTATATTTTGCTAGGGAAAAACATTGGAGAGCTGAAGTATGATGGGTTTTTTCTTTTATTCTGAAAGTTGAGCTCAAAATGCAAACTCATTAATGTTGCAAAGTCTCCACTTGGGACTCCCAGCAGCATGGCTGTGCACCTGTGATGGAAAGGCTTTGCTTGAAGTACCTTTGGTCTGTCTGTCTGTCCAGTCTCTGTGCATCAAGCGCTGTGCTTAGGCCAGAAATGATGATTGCTTTAAACTTCTCTCCTCTGTTCACCCTCTGTATTTCAGATGTTCTCTTCTAGCACTAGGGAGCACCAGTTGCAGACAGTGACTATCCATGTTATGGTGGAGTAGGGCCTAGGTAGAGCTTACAGTTCCCTGAAATCAGCACTTCAGGATCCTCCAAAAGGTGTGTTGAGCCACAAATTGAGGCCATAACTCCCTGATGGTATTTTAGTTTCATCTTTGATGGGAAGTAATCATGGACATGTAACATAGGAAGTTTTCGCTCTTTGTGGGTTAGAACACTGGAATGGGGGACTGGAATTCCCCATGACATCCATAACTGAATGAAAGCTGTGTCCTGCAGGACTGAGGAGAGGTTCTAGGTCAGCTAGGGACAGGACTTTTCATAAGCCTCTGATGCTTAAACTAGGCTTTGTAGGCTGGTCTCAGGGTGAGCTGAAGGAGAATAATCTGCCTCATAGTTCCTCAAATAAGGAAGTAGAATATCCAGAAATGTAAGCTTTATTTTAACACAAGCATTAAAGGCCTTGACTGGAAATCCAGGATCACCATAAACCTTATTCTTGAAATTATTAATAATTATGCAGGTTCACTTGATTCCATTTAGCCTTCTGTGTGTGTTGAAGGAGGAGCAATTAGTGATCCCTGGAACATCAGTGATTTGAAATGGCTAGATATCTGTATTGGAAAGTGGGATGAGATTCTGCAGAACTTGCTCTTTCATTGTCCAGCAGCCAGGTCTGTTTGCTTTGATGGGCCAAGACAGGTCCTAGCTAAGTAACTTCCATCTGAAGTAGAATCACAGACTTTTCCTTAAACCTTGTTAATGTCATCACAGGCTTCCCTTTACAAGCAGAAGGCAGTGGAATGGAAATGAATAGCAGATAATTTGAGAAGATGTACTACTTTACAGCTTTCAATTCTTTCTGGGGCTGCTGTGAACCTGAGGTTGATGCTATTTGCTGTGCTGAGTCACTGTTTCCCCCTCTAACTGAACAATTTTCCAATTCTTTTACATTGTCTATTTGCTTTTTCTTTCTCTGATTATCTCGAGTCCAAGTGTGCAGCATCTCTTTCTCTATTCCCTTCTGCTGTAATCACCAAGAACCCTTAAAAAGTAGTTTGATAAAACTTTGTGTAATGCTTCCTGACCTTCCAATGCCAGGTGCTCAGCCCCCAGCACTGCATGTGGAATAGCCATTAGCCTACAGGGTCTTGCAGATTCCTGTGGCAGGGGAGTCAGTTACAAAGCAGATGATGTGCTGGAGCTGTTGGGGAGCCTGCAGTAAAAATCCTACCAGTCTGAGTGTAAAACCAAGAGGTGCCAAACTAACACTGGAGGAGATTGGGTGGAGGCCATTTAAAGACAGCAGAGGTGTGATCTGGAGAGCTAGTTTAGATGCCTGACAATAGTCATTGGGATCTGTGTAGTGTACATTTTTTGTTTTATGTTTTTTCATTAATTTCATACATGTGTGTCACTGTTGCTACAGTATCCTCTTCACCATCACATTGTCAAAAAATACTCTTTACCTTGTTCACCCAAGAAGGGATCTGGCTGAGGCTTGCAGAGCTTTCAGTGTTGTGGCAAGATGCCTTTTGCATCAGCATGTAACACTGTTAGGTATGTCTTTTGCCTTTTTATACATGTGATGTTTCCCTAATAGTAAAAGTAATTTTCTCTTTGGAGGAAATTCCCAAGACCTGCAGCCTTCCCAAATGGCCTTAAAGTAGCAAAAAGACAGAGGATTTCTCTGAATTGGAAACTTGAAATTTGTTTTCTTCTCAGTATACAAACAGTGTTTGTCGAGCAGCACAGGAAGAAATGACAGAGTTTTCAAAATAGATTTAAAAAAGCTTTCAGAACATTGCACTCTTTTACTCCGTTTTTATTAAAACTCTAATTAAATCCTCATTGCTGCAATTCAATTAACTTCTGAAAAACAGGGAGTTTATTTGGCAAATCCTCCATACCCTCTGCCAGTACTTGCTCTGAGAGTAGCAAAGAGAACACCCACTTTTTTGACAGCTGCTCCCAGTTGTATTTCCAAGTTGACAAAGGGTATGAAATATTGTACAATCAATCTACTGAACACCAGAAAGAAGAGGATACTGTGGCTGCAGTTGTGTTGTGATATGTTGTCCCTGACTGTATTTGTGATGTTCATTTTTTCCCCCCACCCTTCTTCCTTGGGCTCATTCTCACTTTTTTTTTCTCTTGCTCTCTTCTCTCCTTTTTTCCCTCCCCCCTTCCTTTTTGTTTCTGTTGTCTCAGCTGGAGGTTCTCCACTACCGACTCAGTATCTCCAGTAAACACCACGGTAGTCCTGCCCAATCCAGCTACCAGGCCCTCCACGCATACCAAGTATTATCATCTTTTCATTTTGTTTCCTTTTGAAAAATCTTGTTCCATCAAATAATCTGCCAAGTGTATTGGTGCTGGCAGTGCAGCAACGTTTTCTGCCAAGGTGTGGTTTTACAACTTGATTGAGAACACTGCATAGAGATTGACTAAATTTTTCAGTGAAACAGATACTCAGATACTGGCAAAGATTATGGAGAAAATAGTTAAAATCTAGCATGTTATGAGGACTAATTGGGAACTCTATTTCTAGAGCTGCATTCTTGTAATGCATTGTAGGAAGACTTATCAGCTATGCTGACATTTTTTGACACCAAAGCTGCCTTCGCCGATGGCAGATTTTTGCCCCTCACACGCTAGTCATTTAAGCAAACTTTGCATGGAAGAAGAGATCAGAATTTGCATGGCTGTCACCCAAATTAAGGTAGGTAACATCTAGGGATTTTTAGCCAAGGAAATGTCATTGGATAATACTAAATTTGTAGTGGCAACATGAACTTGACTGTCCACTTTTGCAAAAGCACGAGTGGTACATTTGCAGATTGTCCAGGAAATGTGCATGCAGAAACATTCCTGTTGGAACAGATTGCTGATTTCTCTTTCCCCACTTCAGCCCTTTACTCATTGGATCTTCATTTTGGGAATGGGGAGGGCTAAGCTTATGTACTATAGAGCTCTTTGGCACTACATGGCATTTCCCTGCTCTTTAATCCTTTTTTTTTGTTCTTGAATTAAGTGCTATCTCAAAGTATTGCTTAGAAAGGAACTCAGAAAGTACTCCTAGTCTTAAAATCTTTTTTACTATTATGTTTATCTAATTACTGTGTTAAGAATGGCATGAAATTGTCCTGTAAGCTGACGTTTGATAACACAAACACTTGTGGGGGAAACCAGTGATGTTCATAATGCTGTTGATCCAGGCTAAGAGGGAAGTATAAGAATTGCTGTGTGGGAAAACTACTAGCATCACCCAAAATGATGAACTGAAATAGTGGTAGTGGTGGGTTTGGAAATTCTAAAGGTACCTTCAAGGGGAGCCTAGGACTTTTTAAAATTACTCCCTTTCAAGGCATATAGCAGAGTATTCACTATCCCCAATTGCTTTTGGAGATCCTGATCTAAACTCCTAGGACCAAGTAAGTACCTTCTCAGAGCTCTACCCTCTTATATAAACTCTCCCCAAGACTGTAGAAAATACACTTACATAAGCAGGAGCTGTCAAACTCACAAGACCAGCCTTCATTAGAACTAGTAACCATTTATCCTTGTCGTAGAAGAGTCCCAGATCTGGCTGTATTATGTGACTGTACTTACCATTAAGCTTTGAATCTTTCCTAGAGTGAATGCCACAGTGTATTAAAGATCTTAGGAGACTGTAAAAACACATCTGCTTTACCTCAGGCATTGCAGAAAAAGGACATAGGACACACACAGCCACACAGACCCCCCTGCCACCAGCACTGGAAATACTGTTGAATGGATTTAAGAAGGATAAGTTTCCTGTATAAAAATGTCTGCCAGTTATATTCAGTGTATTGCCTCAGCATGACTGCACCTGACAGCCTGGAAACATCTTGCAGCTATGGTCTAATACACACTTTCAGCACTTTCCATTATACTTGCAGCTTGTTTCGTGTACATTCTTCTTTTCAACTTTTGTTGAAACTTAGTATACAAATGATACCTCAAAATCTGCCTTCTGTGGTGGGTTGAGATTAGTTCATTCCTAAAGCAGATTACAGTAGCAAAGGACTTTGTCCCCAGAGTCTGCAGCAGACCAGCTCTGGTGCTGGGCACCCAGGAGAACCAGCTCTTTTTTACCTCATTCTCCTCCCTGCTCTACCACACACTCACTTGTTTATTAGTAACATCACTGTGGCTCACTATCACTCCTTGTGCTACTCCCACTCAGGCTACTTCTACCCATAAGGATGCTAGAACCAACAGGATCATGCAGGCCTCGAAGCAGTTCTTATTCTTACCATAACTCTGTCTAGGACTATTCTTTCTTATAAGGCAGCTGAGTACCAGCATAGGAAGGAGAACTCTAAAGCCAAGCCATGAGTATAAACAAAGGACCTGCTGTGCTTTCTGCAGCAATGAACTTATAACCATAATGAAAGCCTGAATATTCTTTTTTCAGAAAGGGGTAAGTCAAAATCTACACATTACTCTGTTCTTTAATGCTAGCCCAAAATTCAGTGCATTAGAGTACTGTAGATACATTTTCTTACAATCAAAATATGCTACTGTTTCCTAGTGAACTGATGGTAGAAGATTGATGCAGCTTGTCCTCTGGAGCAAGCCTGTCCAAAATCAGGTGGCACCAAACTATGGTGAAGAATGTGGAAGGAAGAGAACATTTCTTGTATTTTGATTTGAGAATATAATTTTCCTGAAATATTTCCTGGACATTTAGCATGTGATAATCATTAGCTTCCTCTCTTTGGCTTTGAATCTAGGAATCATTTAAGCCCACTGAAGAGCACGTGCTCGTGGTAAGACTGCTTGTGAAACATCTGCATGCTTTCAGCAACAGCCTGAAACCAGAGCCTCTCTCACCTTCAGCCCACTCCCACACAGCCAGCCCACTGGAAGAGTTTAAAAGGTAGGTGCATGAGCAGCCTATTTCTGAAATGTACAGGGCTTCTCTCTGAAAAGCTCAGCTTTCACCGAGAGCTTGAATTGCATTGTTTTGATGACTAAATACAGAAGTACATTATTAAAAGTACATGAGAGCTAATGGATTTTTTTCTTCACATCCACTGAGGAGGGGCAGCTTTAGCAGCAGCTGTTGCACTAACTACATCTTGGCACGAGTCAGAGAAAAGAAAATGCTACCAGATAATTCTGGCCAAGGTTAGGTTAGTAGGTGGTACTTAGGAATTTGAGTTGAAATTCAATAGCCAGAAGTAGTTTCAGTTAAGAAAGAATAGGTTTTGGTCAGTCCTTTCTGGATTTGCATTTGTGGAAGTGTGTTGGGTTGTTGGTTGCTTGGGTTGGGTTTGTTTTCAAAATTTTGCTGCCAGTTTATACACATGACTGTCTTGGCATCTGTTTGCAGGGTTGTAATTCCTCGGTTTGTCCAGGAGAAGCTTTACATCTTTCTGCAACACTGTTTTGGCCACTGGCCTCTGGATGCCTCTTTCAGAACAGTATGTACCTGCTTCTCTTTCTAGTCTGTGCTCAACAGAACTAGTTATTAGTTATTGCTGTTCAGCAGCTATTTCTTGGTCTTTAAATCTCTCTTTTCTGGAGCAGTGGAATTCTTTGCATGCACATTTAATGTTACAGTGCCAATTAGACATAAGGAAATTGAATGTATCTTTTATGCATGATTTTGCCTAGGTTCTTGAGATGTGGCTAAGTTACTTGCAGCCTTGGAGGTATGCTCCAGAAAAGCCACCCCAGAGCACAGAGCCTTTGCCTCGCAGCGTGTCAGAGAAATGGTAAGGAGGAAACCAGCTGTAAGTAATCTGAACCAAACCTCAAGTTTATGCAGGTCCTGAGTAAAGCAGCAGTATTTCAAGAATTATCCACCAACCTGAATTAGCTTCCTGTACAAGACTAGAGATGACTTTTAAGAACACCAGGTTTTGTTGTAAGAGTATTCTTTTGTCTCAATGCAAACTGATCGTCTTTCCAGAGGCAGTGTGAAACATTCCCTTAATGGCTTGTTTGGCAGAAGGCAAAATAAAGATTATTTAAATGGCTGTACTCACAAATCCTGTACTCACTTTGACAGGGCTGCCTTCATTCAAGAAAACCTACTCATGTATACCAAGCTGTTTGTAGGATTTCTGAACAGAGCTCTTCGAACAGACTTGGTCAGTCCAAAAAATGCCCTCATGGTGTTCCGAGTAGCTAAGGTGTTTGCTCAGCCCAATCTAGCTGAAATGATCCTGAAAGGTAAAAGGATATTTTGACATCTTATGCTGTCCTGTTTCAATCTTTCTTCACAATAGCTACATCTTACCTCAGAAGTACTGAGGTGAATAGACTTCTCTCCCATTTTGCATGTGATTTTGCTGTTCAAAAGTCTGTGTGTG
Organism: Acanthisitta chloris; assembly: GCF_000695815.1. Lineage (NCBI taxonomy): Eukaryota > Metazoa > Chordata > Aves > Passeriformes > Acanthisittidae > Acanthisitta > Acanthisitta chloris. The sequence continues at coordinate 32,812 of NW_008688953.1, read as the reverse complement.
TTCACTAATGTTTGTCATATTGGTTTGGTATGCCTGTAGTTCTTTTCTAACCATAATTGAGATCTCATTCCACAATTTTTCTTTAAAGACTAAAGAACACAATTGCAATAGTCAGCTTTTCTTAAACTTGTCTTACTTATTTAGCAGAGCTGGTCAGCAAGTCAGGCATGCACTTCAGGTTAATTATAAGACAGTAAATTTGAGTCAGGCAAGATTTGACAAATATCAATGTCTGAAGTGTCATGATTCTCTACTGCCTTTGTTGAACAATGTTATAGGCTTAAAATGCTGCCTGTATGGTCTGCATTCAATGCACTCTGACATTTTGTGCCGTGGGCAAAGAGAATTAAGTAATAAAAGTAATTAAGGCCTCTTTCCTTTGAGAACTACCTGCTTCTCTAAAAGCAAGTTGCCCAGCAGCCTTAAGATAGCTAGACCTTCCCCAGGCAAAACCACTATTAGTTAAGTAACCATCTTCCCTGCTTTACTCAAATTCTAGGAGAACAGTTATTCCTGGAGCCAGAACTTGTAATTCCCCACCGTCAACACCGACTTTTTATGAGCTCCACGCTCGGTGGGAGCTTCTTGTCATCGCGGTCTCCAACTGTTACAGATGCCTCATTTAAGGTGAAGAGTCATGTCTACAGCCTGGAAGGACAGGACTTCCAGTACAAACAGATGTTTGGCACAGAAGTCAGGAATTTGGTAAGGACAATTTTTTTTCACCTGCCTTTCTACTTCAATAGATGATTTCTCAGTGCTGAGCATCCATGTTATGAGAAGTTAAGAGTGGAAAACTTGACACCTTGCATTGCTGTATAATTTACCTTGCTGATGTTGACTTCTGGAACCTGAGGGGTCTCAGTGCAGCACAGCTGTAAAAATCTACTTGCTCTTGGCTAAGTAAGAAGCTAACGTAACAGCTTGCTGCCTTGAAATAGTATATAGAGAGTATTTCCTCTCAAACACACTTACCATGATCTGATTCTCTGTATTGATGAATACCCTTCATCAAGTCAGAGAAAAATAGCAGGAGAAAAAAATAGAAGCTCAAAACCTAAGCAGTTACTCAGGTTTCTTAAATGCTTCAACAGCAAAAAACCTTTGCCCTACTGGAAATGCAGCTGACAGCACAAGTTGATGAGCCAACAGAGTGAGTTTGCTGGGTTTGCGCTCACTGCCAGCTATCAAGGCAGAGTTTCATCCATATATTGATGGTCAATGGTCCTTTATCTTTGTCTCACACAATTTTGTTCTGTTTTTTGGTTTAGGTGTTAAAACTTGCTCAGTTAATTTGTCAGGCACAGCAGACAGCAAAATCCATATCAGACCATTCTGCAGAGACAATGGCTAGCCAGTCCTTCTTCTCGTGGTTTAGATTCACACCATCTGAGATGAATGGTTCCTACACAGGCAATGACCTTGACGAAATTGGGCAAGACAGCATCAAAAAAACAGATGAATATTTAGAGAAGGCACTGGAATACCTGTGCCAAATCTTTAAGGTACGTAACATCTTTCTAAGAATTTGCTCAGTGTGAGCAAGAGTCAGGATTCCTCAAATGTATGTCTATGTCTCTTGTACTTTGTGGGGTCACAAAGCCATCCAGAGACCTTGCTGGCAAATTTTGTTGTTAACATCTTCTAGACTCTTAACTTCACTTGACTACTTCAAAGGCTTTCAATACAGGTGAAATTAGGAGCTCTGAATTTGTACATGTCGAGCCTACTTTGTGTCAAGTGACCACTCTTTTGGACTGTATAGTTTATCCCAAACCTATCTCTTTAGTTGTGCCTGTTTTCACGTTTACAAACAGGCAAGGCAGTTTTACAGACAGTCCAGTATCTTCTAAATGTAGAGGTATAAAAATACAACAAATAACTGCAGTTGTGGATGAACTGTTAAACTTAAAAGAACAGATTAATTTCTCTGCAGCCACACTCCCTTGTATAGAATTGACCTAGAAGCAAGCTGTTTGATACTCCTTGAGAGCTAAGGGACATACAAACCAGAACACTTCCCTTGGATTGGAAAGCACAGAAAAGAAACCAGGAGACTTGTATCTCCTTTTAATGACTTAACTGAGGTCCTGTGAAGCAGTTCTTGGTATCTGAGCTGGATGTCAAAAACTTTCAGTGCTAATGAGTTTGAAGTGAGAAATAAATGAAATAGGAGGGGGTAGATCAAACACCTGCTATAAGAACTGTGTTATTCTTGAGCAGCTGAGTGAAGCCCAACTGACCCAGATGATGATGAAATGTGGGACAGCTCAAGATGAGAATGGAAAAGAACAGCTTCCAGACTGCATTGAGAGCGAGGATGGCCTCATTCTTACACGCCGTGGCAGGTACCAGGTGAGAGAAAAGATTCCCTATCAGTACTAAGATTGTTCTTGAAAAAAACAAGTTGTTCTCCTACAATGAAGAGAAATGCAACCAACTTGGGGCTAAGATAGGTGCCAGTATAAAGGAGTTTCAGATGGGAACTGCAAGATAAGTTGTTTATTTTCCCATTTCTAGATCATAAATGGCTTACGTAGATTTGAGGTGCAATATCAGGGAGATACTGAGCTCCAGCCCATCCGAAGCTACGAAAATGCCACTCTCGTTCGCCTCCTATTTCGCTTATCCTCACTGCTCAACGAAAGGGTGAGTGCAGCACTGCCTCCTTTTGTGTTTTCCATTGCAAGTTTTTGTTCTTCACTGCAGGTGCACATATATGACACTTGCGTTGCTCTTGCTCCATCTCTTTTATTGTGGTCTAGATGGGTATTTCCTAATGGTACCAGGCCTGCTTCTGTGCCTGCTTCTGCTCTTCCTACACAAAACATTTAAAGTGTTATTTATTAAGGTATTCATTAGGGTTGATGAACAATGAAGTATCATTCAGAATAAATGTTTCTAATACAGGAAAAGCAAATTCTTTTCTTCCTATAGGTATGACAAACACAAGGCAAGTCTGCACTAAAGCAGTTCTGCTGTTTGAAAGTGCATTTTGGTCCCCTCCTTCCCTATAATCTTCATCCCATAAAGGAAGGAACTTCTAAAATAAGTGACACTTACTTTATGACAGTAGTTGCAGTAGAATACTAATGTTATAATGTTTGTCACCTCAGTTTGCTGATCAGATGGACATGCTTTGCTCCAGAGAAGATTTTGTTGGCAGACTTTGTCGCTATCACCTTACCAAGCCCCACCTTGTCCGGAAAATCCGGCACAGTCCCATGGTGAATGACAGAACAAGCTTCAACCTGGGACCAAGAATCAGTCTGAGGTTTCTGGCCAGCTACAGGACTCTCATTTCTTTGCTGATGATCTACTTCCTTGCATCCTGGTTTTACATTGGGCCAGTGGGCTGCACGTTCATTATCCTGATTGGATATTCTCTTTATGCTGTAATAATGACGTTTTTCTTTGAAGGATGGAAACCACATGAACACTAGTTTTCTTCTCCTGGCTTACACTTGTAAAAATATGTTTTAAGGATGAGTCTGGGATTCTATGACTAACATGCTTTCATTATATCAGATCTACCTAAAGTATTTTTTAATACTAAACTGAGTTTTATAAACCATGTTGTGGTTTGTGGAGTGGAGATCATCAATGTAAATTTTATTTTTATAAAAGCATTCCTATAGAATCTAGTGAATATGTTGTTTGTTTGGGGCTTTTTTGGGGGAGGGAATGAGCTATCAGTATTTATAAAACTGAAATAAACCGTGCCATAGGTAGAAATAGTTTTGATTCAGCAATAACTGCATTGAAGCCTCTTACACTATTCTAAAGCAAGAATTGGCTGTAGGACTCCCACAGCATGCTGACAGGCAAAGCATGTTAGAAAGGCAACAGAAATAGCAGTGTACACAGAAATTCATAGGAAGTTGTACTGATAAAAACAAAACCAACCCACAGAAGACGGGACAAGGCAGGAGAAAAGTGGCATCTCACAGCCCAGTGCTGGGCTTAAACCTCTTTACTGCCTCAGGCCTCCTTAACCCAGGCAGCTTTGTGTCTTCTACCTCCATAAACCACTTCTTCATGTTGTTTGCACCTGTTCTGGAGTCACTTCTCAGTTGGGGTATTAACACTTGCATAGAAAAACAGAAGTTACTGCTCTGTTTCCCCTTGCTGTAACTCTATGCTGCCAGCTTTGGCCAGCAGATAGGAACATAACTCTCTTGGAGTTCAACAAATACGACGTTGTCCTCTCCCCTGACATGAAAAGGGCAAGAAATCCCTTTTGTTCCATCAATGCCTAAGGAATCAATCAGTTCCCATCTCAGGCAGCTGCACTGCAGCAATACTCCTGTAAAATACTGAGGGCTGCACACAGCAGTGAGAGGAGATGAGACACTTAGTAAAAACATGAGACTACCCACATGTGCCTTATAACATTCACAGCAGCATCTGACTCAGACCAGTTAAACACTGATGGAGCTGCCCAGCAGGGTGAGGATGTCAGTTAAGTGTCTCAGTAACAAAGTGGCACAACCTAGAGTAATAAATAAAAAGCATGTGTTTTCAGTCTGTTTTTTGACTTTAAAACATCCTTATTTCCCTAGGACCAAGGGTTCCCCACCAGCAGGCACAGCTGTGTGTATATTGTCTCAGTGTTCACTCTCACTTTTTCCTGCAATTTCCATTCTCTGAGCTATTTATGCACCAAATATTCCTTGGGGCAATGCACCAAAACATGCCACAAAGAAGAATCCAAAGAAAATCAGTTTCCAAAGACAACTCAATCAGTAAAATAACCATTTTGTGCTCAGTAAGAAGTACACCAGTTACGCACTTCGAAAGAGGACTAAGCAAAGTGAAATAAGGTTCAGTAAGAAAACAGCTATAAACTACATGTAAGTAAACATCCAGAACAATGCTGGAGGAAACAAAGCAGTCAGTACCATGAAAATCAGACTGTAATAACCAGTTTTTGTTACCAAATCCATCAGTTTGCTTGAGTCTCAGAGCTGCATGAGGGTTGCATCTCAACATGTTTCACACGAGAGGTTATTTCCTACTTACTGGGCACTGTCCTGCTGTAGATAATTGTCCTGCTGCCTTGATTTGGAGTACCTGATACTCGAGGCCCTTGGCTTTGTTCACTTGTTTGCTCAAACTGCCACTTCACACTGCTCCCATAATCAGCTCTGCAGTCACAGGACTTGGGTCATCATTTCTCTCTCTTTTTCACCAGTTAAAAAACTACATTGTTTGTTTGTAGATACCATTACTAATTGCTTGACCAGATATTCCAGGTCACTAAGAGGACAGTAAGGACAGTGTTGCATAGGATATAGAGCCATTTAGGATTTCATCCCCTGACCTCCGAAGCCTGTGAGTTGTCACTTATCATAGAACACAGTAACCATCATCCAATGGACACAACAGAACTGGTATCTAACATGGGAAGAGCAGTACAATGTTAGCATCCAACACAGGAATAATAATAAATTTATTACAATAGAAACAAACAGATAATGCATTAGTTCATGTACAAAATACTGGTAGCATTCTGCTGCCTCAGTCAGTGCCTACTAAGTACCCACATTAAAAAACATCCTAAAACTGATGACACCACATAGATTTACAGAGGTCATAGCAATTTCTTGACACTGCTGTAACAGAGCCCAGCTACTCTTTAAGGTTTGCTGCACAATACAGGGAGATGGGGCAGGATATAACGAGAACATCTGAAATTTGAAATTCTGCAGGAGGAAATTAAGAGTGAGCAACTTATAAGCATGGGGGAAATACAAAAAATGCACAAGATTAGGAGTTGCTTGTGGCAAATATTTTCTTAGAATTGCCCAACAATAAGGCAGCTGATGACTGACTTGAGTGCCCATCATTGTCAAGGCACAAAGGGTTGGTTGTCAGTTCTACTCCTGAGCTGATGTTTTTTTCCTTTTAAACAAACTGGTGTAGTAGAGGAGCATTTTCACTGCAGTGCATCAGCTCCCAAGGGAAGCCAGATGCCTCAGACTTAGAAGAAATGTAGCTACAAGCCTGCTGGATTGACCTGTGTTACTTGGCCTTTATACTGTTGGGTTTTTCCCCCACCTTTACATACACACTTACTGAATTTATAGAGGAAGTCAGTGTGCATATTAGTATCTCTTCTTCCTCATCAACCTCACTCTTGTGGAGTGAAAAATGTGGTCCCTGCTAACCAAAAACCGTTTATACAAAGTAGGATTTAAAATAAGCTATAAAATACTTTTTTTTTTTTTGCTCTATCTGGTTCCACACTCCCACCCCCTAGTGGGATTTATCTCACATATTTGAGGGATGCCTCAAAAGGTTGTCATTTATCCCATCTCTGGGCAAAGCTAATAGGCAAAAAGGTTCCTGCAACCACTGAGAAGTTTGCAAGCACATTCTAGTTGCAGCTAATTTATTTCTGGGGCAGTATCAGGTCACAAAACATACAGTGTGAAAGGAATACTGGCACTGAGCAAACTTTGAAGCAAATTAGGACATTTTCTCCCTACTCCCTCTTATACCAGACTCCCTGACGGAAGTCCACAAATAATTTCTTCTCTAAGAAGACAATAAAAACTCATCCTAAATACAGTCTCAAGAACCATATATACATACTCTGTATATTTGAAAATGCTGGCAAAAGTCCACAGAGGCAGAAGATAAAAAGCATGAAAGCTAAGTCTAACATCAGGTTCTCTACTGAACCTGACACCTAGAAACAAAACAACATAAGGCTTCTTTCTTCTGCAGTAACCTCCCCAAACTGTTTTTCCGGTGGCATGTGGAAGAGACCAGCTGTGCTGAGACTTTCTTGCTTGCTTCATGACTTAGACAGTGAGGTGTTATGCAGCAGAGAGGCAGGCCTGACGAATGCTCTGTGCCCAGGTGTTTAAGAGTGCTGTGACTGAATGCTTGTCTGGAAGTTGCAATAGTTTGGAAGTCATGTATCGATACACTGACTGCAAGAAGGGATTGGCTGCTGGAAAAAAAGAGAACAGATGAAGGAAGTTATAATAAAAATTGTATTAAAAATAATTAAAAGACTAACACTAGATGTGCACATTTCCCCACCGTTACCCCATACACATGCCCAATAAATGTCATGCCAGCATCCTCATACCATACTGTCTGGGGTTCTTTATCCACAGAGGGCTCTGGTCTGGATAGTCTGCTGGAACACTGAGCTGCAGTGGTGGGACATTTGGAAGATTCTTGTCATCTAGAATACAAACATACTTCCCATCAGATCAAAGCATTCCTTGCTGGATGAAAGGTTTTTTGGGTATAATTCAGCTTGGTTTCTAACCTCAGAACCCAAGGAGGAACCAGACTGTACATCTCCTTTTTTATTGAAAGGCAATCCCATTGCTCACTTCAACAGCACTTAAATTCTTGGAAGAAAGGCCTGGCTCACCATTTCATCTGCTCAACTCACTAAGTTAGACACCTCATTTTTTACCATTAAGTGCCTTATGTACCAATACCCACACAAAACCAGTCCCAGTTTCTCAAAGGAACAGGAGGAGGAAAGACTAATTTTCCCTACTGGAATCCAAGAACAAAGCAAGTAAATAGACGATACCAACTCATGAGTATTCAGCTAAGATGAAAAAAAATATGCAATCTGAATTTCTGTAATGTACATAATTGTCAGTGATCATTAGTACAAAATGAAATAGACCCTCCCAAAAATTTACTCAATGTTTCTCTAGCTCTGTCCTAGTTGTTGGAGGCAGAACAACTCTCACATATCTGTCCTAGTTGTTGGAGGCAGAACCATTCTCACGTATCAGAACAGGTCAAATCAGGAATCAAGATTGTTGCTAGCAACAAGTCATTTTCTAGACACTAAATGAGATTACCAATTGCAACTTCAGTGCAGAGAAAGGATCAGTGTCAATTGAAATGCCCAGCTGTACCCTGAAGCAGGCTGAGCAGGATGTCATGATTAAGCAATGCTATGAACCTATTAAGTACAGACTTCATGCAGAAGTTGCAGATTAGCCAGAATCATGACTGTTAGCAAAAAGCTCTTTTTCTATAGTCAAGCTCAGCACATCTTTCTGAAATCAGCCCTTAGATTCCTCTTGCTTACCTAGCTTGCATATGAGATGAACTGTGCCGTTATTACTGCAGTGGGAAGGGTCCAGGTTCACCAGGAATTTAGGATTTAATCTTGCAACTTCTCCTTGTAAGACATTTGGTATGGTCTGTCTTTCATCCTCCTCATATTTCCGTTTTCTAGGGGAAGCAACTGGGGCCCTGTGTAAAACACAGTCCACAAAAGGACCAGGTAAAATATAACTATATAACCCACACCCATCTATAAACCCATCTGCTCTTTTAAGAGTTTCTACAAATAAACATTTTCTCCCCAAATAGTGAACACTTAGGACAGAGAGCAGGTCAGTGACACCTACGTGATGGGTGGTCCATGAATTGCGGTCATAGCTGGCATGAACGTTCGGTAAAGGGAATGGTTGAAGACTGGTGAACGGATGTTGGCCAAAACAGCATCCAGAAGTGGCTGACACAAGTACTGCTGCTTGGTAGGGGGCACTGGAGGAGGTGGTGGAGTAGGCTGAAACACAAGACAAATCCCTTTTCTTTTAACCATCACCAAACAAGAAATCTCTACTATTTATTCTGCAAAATTTTATAGCTATAAGCTTCCAAAGCATGAAATGCAAATGATTATCAAAACCACTACAGTGACAGTATGGGAGGAAAAAAAACCATCCACAGCCACAAAAGTTCCTAGAAAGAATTATTCAAGTCTTGGCACAAAGCACAAGAAATTGAAAGTTCAGTTAAAAGATACAGACAGGTGACTTACTTGAAATACATGCTTGCCCATTTTTTCCTGTTCTCTTATTTAGTCCAACTTACTTGAAGTCTTAACAGCATGAGCAACAAAAAAATCCCAAGACCTTTCAGAATTAATTGCTTATCTTGGCTGGCACAAAACAGTACATACCACAGCCATGTCATTTTTCAGCTTCTCCAGAGCAATTTCACATTTCTGCAGTGTCTTCAGAGGACACCTGCAGCAGAGGAGAAATTCCATCACCACAAAACAGTCACCTCAGCTGAAGTGTTTCTGCTATCTGAGCCCCACAGGTGGGCTCAATGTCAACATGGTCAGATGCTAAACAACAAATTTCTGGAATAGCTGAGAAAACTGATGTCCAGCCAAGAGGAAAGAGTTACCGTTTTGAAGGGTCAGTCAGGATATCCAAGAGACTCTTCATTTTACTCAGGTCCTTCTTCCTATCTGAAATATTATCAGACATATAAATACTGACTACAAAAACAGCTTCCTTTCTTGCAGACAGAAATATAGTACACTGGTAAAAGTATATAATTACGTGTATACATAAGCCAACACTGAAGAAAGTAGTGTAGATCACAGATCTTTCATCTAATCATAAATATATCCATTGCATAAGCTCTAAGTCTAAAAAAATATAAGCAAAGGAAAACTGATGAGAGTTTAAGGATAAAGATTTTGCCCATTCATCACATGACATCTTTAAAGTCATAGGTAAGAGCAACTAACCTTCTCTGTCATTTTTAATCCTTGGAACAGAA
>NW_008688953.1:15873-23221 GCF_000695815.1 Acanthisitta chloris | reverse complement strand
AGCAGGAGAGACAGTAGACAGAGAAATGCATGGCTAAATATAGGGAACCTCACCTTCATTTTTATCTATTTTATTGATCATCCTCCGGAGTGGCTCAATGTATTTTGATAGCTGTTTGAGTTTTTCCAGATACTGTTGCTCCTCTGACTGACCAGAACTGGCTGGACTCATGACAGAATTTGGATTTCCTGGCAAGAAGGAAGACTGCACATTACAGGGATGACAAAGGATACTGCAGAACAGCATTCTCACATTTCAGAATCTAGATCTGAAACGTGTGGCTCATTTCAAACACCCAAATCCACAATGGGATGCCCTCCACAGTTTAAGTGCTTGCCCAACCCTCTAGTCTTTGTGCAGAAATAAGGTGTTCTATGGACAGAACCATTTCATACGATTTGTTTCTGTAAAGTTCCAAAGTTCCATATACCCATTTTCTAGGTCCTCATTTTGACTCCACTCTGGTCATCAAACATTAAATCAACATGAGGAATTTGCTGCAGTTTTCCTTCAGTGGGTGCTTTCCAGACTGCAAAGCACACAACAATGGTATTGAGAAGGAGACAGTGTGTTACCTCCATTCACAGTATCAGAAGGGCACAAGAGTCCAAGAGTCAGAGTACACCTAGGAAGGTGTTTTGGAGCAAAGCAGCCTCCTCCCTGTGATTAAATGGTTACATCCTTTACAACTGCATACTGTTGCTAAGGGTTCCTTCCTGCATGGAAGTAAGGAACCATTATGCCTCTAGACACTTGCTCCAGTAAATTAAATACCATTCTTTTTTCGAAAGATTGGGGAAGTTAGAAAAATCCATTACACACTTCAGTGATGAGAACGGTGATTTCAATTGATTTTGATTTGAGATATCCATGCCATTGTGTTATGTGGTGCATGTGACGTGTTCACTGCCTGCAATGCCAGCTGCTTTGTAGAGCTCTTTAAAACTTGCATCGTGCCCAAAGTAACAGGCTGTCTGGGAACTATTACAGTTACAGCTTTGCAGTATAGCTCTGGGATCATTTACCTGGAGTGTTTAAAGGACCTGGGGATGGGACACTGAAGTTCTGAGGTGTTCGTGCAGCTGCTGGGCTCTGGGAGGGTTGTGGAGATGGACTGGGAAGGAAGCTGCTGGGTGATGGAGCAGGGCCAGAGCTGAAAAATAAGCATAAAATCAAACCTGCCAGAATCTGACGAGGAAGCATTATCAGCCTGTATGCAGATATGATTTGAGTAAGCATTGTTATGGCAGTCTAGTGCCAGTAGGCTTGGTGAGGATTTCATATACAGCTTCTTTATGTAAAATGGGAGTTTTCAAAGTGTGTTCGGTACAAATGTGCTCTCAGAGCAGCTGATATTAAAATTCATTCACTTTAATGGAAACAGAGCAAGATATAGTGAAGCCTTCTAAAAACCTCACCCTGGTGGCGCTGACAAAGGTCCTTTAAAGTTGCAGCCTTGCTCACCTGACATTTGAGTTTGGCTGAGAAGTTGGCTGGCCTGGCTGAGGAGATGGCTGCGGCTGTGGTGGTGGAGGCATTGACTGGGGTGTTTGAGCTTGTTGGACAGGAGATGGGGATGACATCATGGTCATATTGTTCTGGCTGACCTGAAATGTGGGAAAAGATAAGATCAATAACAACAAAAGGCAGCAGATGATGGGAACCTATCTAAAAGGCTTTACCTGTGGAGGAAAGTGCATCCTCAGGCCTAAAAGAAATTAAGTGTTAGTTTCCTTTCGTCCCCATAAAGATAGTCCCACCTGTACCACTCTTGAGGCTCTCAGGGCAGTACTTCATGTCAGCTTCACTAGAAATAACTGTTAAAACTGCACATAATTTGAATAACTGCATAATAATTGTTTTTCACTTCCCAAACCACCATCTTGCAATTAAAATGTCAAAAGAACCATACTTCATTAGAACTAGAGAAGAGCAGGAAGAAAAGACAGTTAAGAATTAAAAGGCATAAAAACTCCTCCTTATTTTGACATTTTAATCAGTCTTCAAAGGTCTGTCAGACTTGACTGTAGCTTCCCAACTGGTTTTCTTTAGGAAGAAGGAAGAAACAAATTAAGTAAGCCAAATCACCAACACTGTGTTTAAATATCTGAAAATCTGTTTGGAGATAGGAACACTTCAAACTGAATGACTGGGTGCTAAAAAAAACCCCAAGAAGTAGCTTTCTGACCATTGGAGAACACTGAGGTTTGCCTAAAGGACAAAAAGACAAGTAAGAGCATTTCCAGAACAGCCTCAAACTCTGGGTAACAACTGAGTTTTTACAGCACACAGTGCCAGAGCCAGATGGCACTGAAATCTGAGCAACATCTTACATTTGTTCTAATAGATATTTTTCTCCTTGATCACTTAAACCCAAACAAGAAAACCTGTACAATGGCCAGAGGCATGGTATAGCAATGCAGGCAGTAAGAGATGTTTAAGGCACATGCAGAATTCCTATGACCTGAGGCTATAAATATGTGTATACGAAGAGATTATTGTGGCCCAGTAACCCATGTGTCCATTCTGCAAGTCACTTACTAGCACCTTTATGAATTAACAACTCTGTTTCCCTCAGCCTAAACTATTTTTAAGCAAAGGTCCCAGTAAATCCACAAGTCCCTGACACTTCTTATTAAGAACTGCAAAGATAGGACAAAGGCTAACAGGTTCAAACTGAAGGACAGGAAGCTTAGGTTGGATATTAGAAAAACGTTTTTTTCCTGTGAGGGTGGTGAGACACTAGCACAGGTTGCCAAAGGAAGCTGTGGCTGCCTCAACCCTGGCAGTGTTCAAGGCCAGGCTGGATAAGGCCTTGAGCATCCTGGTCTAGTGGGGAGGTGTTCCTGCCCAGGGCAGGGGGTTGGGACAAGATCTGTAAGGTCCATTCCAATCCTAAAATTCTACGATTCATGGCCACTACTATTTGGTCTTTTCCTTCACTCTTTTGTTAAATATCCATATAAACTGTCCAACTGTATCTAGAGGACATGATATGTAGCATATTGAAAAGTAAGTATTGCATGGCCTACTTTTGCATGTACACACCAAACAGGACAGGAAATGCTTTCCTTGGAAGATCACATTGCAACTATGCAAGAGGCCACTCTCCACAATGAAAAAAAAGGGGTCCAAACAATCCCCAGCTCAGTGCGTGTGCAAAGCTATTAAACTTAAAGATATTAGTTTATCATCCATTAAAGAATAGTTTAAAATCAACTGCAGCCTGACATACTATGGGTTTTTTTCAAGCTTGAGTAGCCTCAGTACCTTCACAACCTCTCTTCCAAAGATAACACCTAGTACAAGTGAGGCTGAAATAATGTTTTAAATCAGCTATTATATCTTTTTTTCATAATTAACAAGGACCGAGACTGCACCTAAAAGCACATTCATGGAGAGCTATTACAGCCCACTGAATGTGAATTTGCTCTGTGACACTACAGTGACCTAACCGTGACACCAAGCCCTAATTTTCTGAAGTCTTGCCCAGAAGGTATTTAGGCTTGCATGACAAAAATTTGCATTTATATCCACTAAATCAAACTTATGCTTAGTGTTCAGAGCACACTATGCTGGAAGATAAACCTGTCCATGAGGCCTACCTCCAGTTTGCTCAGAGTCTCAGGCAGGGAGCAGCACTCCATAGATAAGGCTAGTGAGAGCTTTCAGAACTTCCTGGGAGCAAATGTGCAATATGCAAGAAGCTAACAGCAAGGAAAGGGAGACCCCAACAGGGAAGTGATGGGGAATAATGAGGAACAGTAGAAACACTTTTAGCCTAAAGGAAAACTCTAGAAAGCCTTTACACAACTGTACTTAGAGGTTCAGTGTAACGCTAGTAAGCACAGCCTTACCTATTCTGTTGATGACTGGGGTTAAAGTTCACCATTATGCTGCTTTACATGACAAAATGAAAACTCTGCAGAGCTTCAGGTAAGTTCAGGTACAGGTTTCCATATTCCCAGTCAGGCCACTATCCCTTGCTTTATTTTAGTGTTAACTCAGTTATACTTTTCCCCCTGTATTTTCAATTTGCTGAAGATTTCTGTGCCAACAATAAGTTGAAAATACATACTATTGCAGACTGCAATAAATTTGTAGGCAGAGCTTCAAGGTTTTGACACTAGAAAGACAGGAGAATGACTGGCACATTAATTACCTAATTGCTAAAGCAAAAGCTAAGTATTAGATTAGTTTAATCTTTTAAAATTTAAAGATCAGCAGGTTTCTTGAACTAATCCAATGATATATGAAATGTCTCTTAGACATCAAGGAGTGCCACTAATATTGATTACAGCTCATGTTGGGTAACTAATCAGGCACAAATAAAACTTCAGCTAATTTTAAAAAGCGCCATTTCAAATTCTCTTGCAATTCAAAAGACCAGATGATTGGGGAACACAATGCCTTATTAGTACATGTATTTTTTTGATGGAAAAGACTGTAATAGCAAAAAACCCAACCAAATAAACTCATTGCAGAATCAACTGAGCCTTGTGATATGAAAGGACAGACTGTTTTGTCATACAGGACAAAAATAAATAGCCACATGGTACTGACATCACATCTAGTCCTTCTGTTGAAGGCATTCTGCAGTGCAATACCAATATTATTTTCTAAAGAGAAAATATACTCTGAACTACCTATCACCATGTCTAAATGGATTTTCATACTATACTCAAGGAGATGACACTCCTCAATGTGTAATTAAGAACTAAGTAAATGCTACAGCCTTTTACTCCTATTGTGAACAGCTGCAAGGGCTCTGATGACAAGGAAGTTATATCCAACAGACAATATCATTTAAGCATTTTACAAAATTAAGAGGTGTAAATGGCAACATTTCTAATTTCTCATCTACCTACAACCTGAACAACATGTTTTGGCAGAGAGTACTAGAGTTTCACACTGATCCAGGGCTGTCAAGTACATGGCATTTCAGACTGGCAGTATGATTCTAGCCACCAGTAACCCATGACTCACTCACTCTCCTACCACCTGCTTAGGAATCATTTTCACTCCAATCATTCATGAAAAATTTCTTTTCTTATTCTGCCTTCTCTAGTTGTTCCCTTCTACATCATTTTCACAATCCTTGGCATGCTACTGAGAGCACCCCTCGATGATCAGTTCACTTGGTGTCAGAAATCAAAGGTCCTTGACAACAACAGACATGGCAGCACTAAAAGATCAGCTTATGGCACTGAATGCTTGAACTAGGTCTTCTGTTATGAGTCAAACATTAAATATAAGTGAAACTAATGTTTAAATAGCCATCGGACATCCTCACCCTCAAAGCAAACATTGTGAATGCTTCACATGGGAGATGATTGTCCCAGGATATATAAACTGCTACAGCAACCAAAGCTCAAAGTAAATTCTCCTCTGACTCAACAGGGCTTTTGTCAGTTAACATATAAACACTGTCCTGGATGGAAATGACCATCCATCTTAAACCAGAAACAACAGATGTGCTTGCCTAGGACTGCAGAATCTGTCTGGTCATTCCAATTACCTTTGCAAATTCCTGAGAAGAAATGCAGTACTCTGACCTCACACATTTTCCAGGAACAGCTAGACAGGTGCTGCCCTTCTACTACACAGGTGGTTCTCTGATGCAGGTACAAGTGGAATCCTTCAGGCAGTTCCTCCTACACAAACATGCTCTTTTTTTTTCTGGGTGCCTGATATTGTGCCAGGAAGCTACTCAAACTGAAATGAGCCAAGTTTACTAGTAATGAAAAAAGCATGAACACAAGATAAGCAAGGTCCTGGACAACTCAGCCAGTACACTGCAGTACTGACTTGCAACGTTCATAAACGCAGACTCAGAGTATGGACAAAGACTAAACAGACACCACAGAGCTCTAATTTGAGACTTGAATCAATTCTGAACCTGGAAAAATTTCAAACATTAAAATAAAGATCTACGCCACTTTAAAAATGCTTTATTTGATATCCCAAGCTCTCAGAAAACCAGTTATTTAAATGAAAAAGGATTCATAAAAAACCAACCTAAACAGCCCAACACCCTGAGTTAACACCAGCAAGTTAGTTGTTTGATGCAGAAGTGAATGTCCCCTTGCTTGATAGCCAGTGCTACACAATCAGCATTGAACGCTCAATTCCTGACACAATGTGCTGTGAGTCAGTAAATACCTGTGGCATTTGCTGTCCGCCCAAAGGAATGGAGCTTGGCGGTGTAGCAGACACAGCGGTGGTAGGCGGGAACCGTGGTCTTATTTGCATCCCACCTCGGGCCATAGGTGCGGTGATCATCTTTGGGGACAGAGGGACAACAGACAAAAGTAATCGCAAAACAAGAAATGCAGTGCACTGGCAGGATGAGAAGCACATGCAACCTCCAGGAATTAGGGGGAAGGGGAGCATGAAGGGAAGGTTAGTGAGCTTTTCTCTAAAGGTTAACCTAACATGCTAGGCTTAAAAACCAAACTCTTTATACCCTGTCTATTCTCTTCAGAAAGCATCTAATGAATTCTAGGCATCTTGATACATAGACTCAGATTCAGGGGTCAAGGGTTAATTATATATATTTCCATGAAGGGCTTTCCCTAAATTTTGCCTAATGTCTTGAATTTCTAGAATTCTTGGAAAGAAGTACTCTAAGACTGTTGTCAAGAATGCTCCATATCAGAAGCTCTGTAACGCCACAGGTTTCTGATGTGCTGTCCCCCACTGTGGACTCAAAGGGTTTAGCAGTATTTGCATATTCCTCCTTCATTATAAACCAATTTGTCAGACAGTTCAGCAGCAACTGTCAGTGCAAATGCTCCACAGCGAGCAAAACTGCAGACCAGCCTAACCTGTGACAAGGTAACAATGCTAAAGACAACAAAAAGGATTTCTGGGTTTAAAAGAGCTATTTCCTTCCTTTTATAACCCACAGAATAAGTCCACGATATCCATTTAATTTCCATAATTTTGACAAATAACCATTTCTCTATTATTAAACTGTACTAAATTGTTCAATTATGAGTTTGTAATCTGCCTCTTATTTATGCAGTTTGATTCTCCAGCTGTATAGTCTGAACATACCCTAAAGTCCAACCATTTAGGATAAATGATGAAGGTTAGCACTAGAATTATAAAATAGTATTACGACTATGCTCCTCTGAAGTGTCTAGAAACACCTTTCAGAACCATCAATGTGCATGAGCCACACAAATTTCATTACATGTGTATCTGTATAGCCCTCTGTTACTCAGAATTTGATGTTCCACCATATATGCTGAGAATTTACAACAAATAGAGCATATTTTTCAGCTGGTATTAGGCAACTTCGGCAGATTCTCTTCTCAGTAAAAGGGCTTCTCTGTTTGGTACT
>NW_008688953.1:4935-15837 GCF_000695815.1 Acanthisitta chloris | reverse complement strand
CCCTAGCTTACCACACAGGCCTAACTAACCTATGAATTAATGCAGTCTCCTTCCTGCAATGGTTTGGGGCACTCCTGCTTAGTGCTCTATGTAAATGAAGCAGCCAGCAACATGTCTCTTAGAGAGTCAGAGAATGCATGTGCTTACAATTGTTAAAAATAAATAAAATTAAATACAACATAGCAAGACTGAAAAAGGAAAGCAATAACTGATAAAGAAAATAGTGTCAAATTCAGCACAGCTGTTAGTTCACAACATCAGAGCAATGCAGTCCCTTTCCATCCAGGCAAAGAGGGATGGTCAGAGACAGGATTTCAAAAGGGCAACAAATGAGAGCGCTTCGGACATCACACACACATGCACATGTGCACACACAGCATGCAACAGCCACCACAAGCAAACACAACAACCCAGCACTGGCACAAAGCACAGGTGGATGCTATGAAGTGCAGTGAAGAGCTACAGTATCAACATGAGAGCTGGTGAAGCAACACGACCCTAACAAAACCAAAAAAAAAGGGGGAAACTGCTAGGGAAGAAAACAAACCCCAAGGTATCCTTCCAGGCACAATCACCCCATCTTAGACCCTCGTGAATGCACATGGATCTCTGGAGCATGTGGAATCCCAGGGATGTTATGGTGACCCACATGTCCCATCTTGGTCCTGTTTCTCATGCCACACCACCAAAGTGTGAAGATTTAGGTTTCTTCCGCTGAGGCCAAGGAAATTAGAAGCATATTCAGAGTTTAAGTGTCTGGCAAACCACTGAACACCAGCATGACAAACTCCAGTTCAAAGGCTTTCAGCTGTTTATAGCATTGTGGTTGGTCAAACGTGTGCACATGCACACGATTTTAGGTTGATCTTTTGTGTTTTTTTGAAATGTGTGCTTTGGAAATGAAGTGTATATATAAAATTACACCAATTCCACTCTCTTAACAAAAGTAATCTATCTTTCCACATTCTCCAGCTGATTTACATTTACAAAACCTGTGACCCTTTGACAAAGGAGTCAGGAAAGGGGGTTCCAAGGATTGCATCTCTTTTATGCAAAGCAATATATCCATGAAGGAGTTGTTCTTGTCAGTCTAAAACAAGAACACAACCAGAAGTGTTCGAGTGCTTTTGAAAAAGATTTTAGCTGAATGCAAATCCTTCTCCACAAATGAAACTGATTCACCTCAATTTACAGAATTTACCCCACAAAAATGAGAGAGCAAGAAGAGGAAGACTCACTCCAAAGTAATATACAAACCCTGTTATTTGATAAGAATTAAGTGGAATATAACAATTAGAATCCTGAACCTGTAACTTTCTTTAATCTAAAACCCAAACATTCAGAAGTCCATAAATACACAGCTGCTGGTGAGCATATGTACGTACAGTGCCACTGTCACTCCACTAAAGGCAGCTCAGATTTTCAAAGAGCAACAGCCACTCTGCATTCTGAGCACCTGAACAATGATTGAAACTTTATTAATACTTAGCTCCAGTTGATCACAGATTTATTTTTACTTGGTGCTGCAAGCACTTGTGTAGCACTCTGTGGTCACTAGGCTCCCTGTGAGTTCCATGCTCACAAGGACTAGACACCCAGGCAGGGTAACGCTGACCTGCACAGTGTCTTTGTAACTTCAGAGAACTTCAAAACTCACATGAAACCAGGTTTAAACCTGGGACTGATTTTACTTTTCTGTAGGAAGGATGTACAAACACTTTTATTAAAAGGAAAAATGCAGCCGTATCAAGCAAAATTCCCAGTTTGAAAGCCCCTAGAGTTTAAATGTAACAAGGAAATATTAGGATAGGGTTTATTTATAACAAAAGCTTCCCTGAACCAAATGAAAAAAGTCAAGTCAGATTTACTAAAAATGCTGATGCTAGTGAAAAATGTACCAAATACAAACCAAAATCTACTCTTGAAAGAAAATTCTTACAAATTAAAGGAAATCCTTATACACTCTCAACACTGAAGCTGCATTGTAATATTACACACAGCCACAATCTTAAAACCATTAGAAACAGAAAATATTTATAAAAGTACAAGAAACCCATTTAATTATTGGACTTCACAGTGTTAACTGAATTTTAGTAGACTCACATTGCAGTGGCATGAACGTAAGTGGAGTAAAGGCTGTATGTGGAATATTCTAAATTCCATCTATGATAGATAAAGAGAGATCCCTGAGTTTACTACATGTGACTGAATAAAGCTGCAATACAAAACTTGCAGTCAATCATCTTATCACCCAAAACTTTTCAACTGCACTGTGCTGTTAAGCCACTGGCATATGAATTCACTAAACAGAGCAAGAATTAAGTTGACTACATAAACACAATCCATCCACTTCAATCCATCCACTTCAGAGTTGAAAAGAGCACCATTAAGTTAGTAAAAAGAAAAAAAGTCAGAGTCTCCAGTCAGCCTAAGTCCCTGCAGCTCCCACCTGGAAATTATTTAAGAAACAAACAGAAGTTTTAATTCACATTTCAACTGTAGAAAGGAGAATTCTGCATTGCTGCCAGTGCTGTACCAACTATACTTACCACTGCTCAGCTTTTACATCCTGTGTTACGTTGACACAAGCCAAAGGATCAATATAGAAACAGAACTTAGCCACCAACAAGGATGTGAGCCACATGAGAGTTGGGATGGTACAAGACACTATCCCTGATAAAAGTCTGGGAGATGTATGTTGCAGAACCATTTGCTATCACAGTCCACATAAAAAGTTTGCAAATGTCTTGTTGCATCTATAATATTAGTTGTGCACTGAAAGGGAAATGGTGCGTGCAGACACAGAATGTCTGGCTATGTGAAAAACTCTGCCATTAATCCTAGTCACCCTCATTTCACCTGTCTGCCTGTCTCTTCACCTACAAAGTGGTGATAATTTACTTACCCACATCTGTAAAATGCCTCAATAGAAAACACTACAGAGGTAAGACTATTTCATATTCTTGTGGCAAATGGGATGAGAGGCTCAGCTCAAGCCATTCCCCATTTTCCCCCCCATGTCTCATTCATACCAGACACACATCAAGGAATAACAATCACTGCAGCTACAAGTGTATTGCAGGATAAGAAAACTCTGTTAGACAACAAGCTTTCACCCAGCACTTTTTTTTAAATGTAACTCTGCACTTGTGACACATGCCATTTCTCCTTCACAATTCACATCCAGAACAAGAGCAATCTAGATCTACTGCCCATTTCACTCAGAAGAAGAATGAAAGATGAAAGTAGGAAAGGGGAGTGCAGAGAGATTACATTGTCTATTCTATTTTTATAGTCAGTACATGAAGATGGAAGGTAAATAACGTGATTAAAGATAGCAGGCAAAGATTCACAGTACAGAAATCAGTTTACACAACAAAGCAGTCACCTAAGTTTAACGAAAGAAGAGGTGATACACTCCAGGTACCAACAGTCAGACTTGTAGTGTGCCCACTGCAGACTGTCTTACTCATGTGCATTCCTGTGTCAGTACAGGCAACAATCTTACCTACTTGGGACAGAGAGCATGCACAGAGAGGTTGTCAACGAAATCCTGCCTCTGACTCCAGGCAAAGAAGAAACAGCATAGAAGACCATATCCCCTTTATGAAGAGGATGACCGACGTCAGACCCCTCATCAGAAAGCCACCAGAAACCCATCTCCATGCTCATCTCTAGCATGCACTTGCTACAGGCCTGTAACTAGTGACACTGGCTCCTGAGCCCTTACCTGCCCTGAAGCTCCCATCTGAGCAGCTTGGGCCTGAGCTGCCTGCACTGCTGCCGCTGCCTGCTGCTGCTGCTGGACCAGCTGAGCTCTTACCTTGAGTATGAAAACAAAAACCAAAGTAAACATACATACCTGATTAGGGTATGACATTTCTGTTTCAACTATATTGACTATTCTCATTAAAAAAACAACGTGGAAACAAGATCAGCCTCGCAAACTAGAGTTTTTGAGGTTACTTTGTAAAAACAAGTTCCCATGTTTATAAGACTCATAACAGTTTTCCCCTAGACTGCACACTTTGATTCAATTTCTTCTTGCAACCTCTTCCCTGTACAGTCAGGACTTCCATAACAATACCAGATACTTAACTTTCTAGCAAGCAATGAACCACATGTTCATTTCCCTTAACCACCTACAGATGACCAACCAGCAATGTTTATACATTCATTACAACTGTCAGTGTGATGCACATGACATATAACTCCTCCCAGCTTAGCTGATAGGAGCACAAAGTGGATGGATCAACTCATCCATTTCTCAAGTGTGGCTGACACTCCACTCCTCCCCAGTAAAGCCCAAGGAAAAGCAGGACCATAAGAAACCAACAATCAGTGGTTACTAGTCCTTACCTGCATTGCTTTTAACTGCTGTGGTGTAAGAGTAACAGGCATAACCTGACCAGGAATTTGTCCTGAGATTGCCTGTGGCTGAGACACCATGGGCTGGGGTTGAGGCTGGGACTGTGGTGGAAGTTGAGACTGTTGTGCCTGAGCAACCTGCTGTTGCTGTTGTTGCTGCTGCTGCTGTTGCTGCTGTTGTTGCTGCTGCATCTGCTGCATCTGCTGTTGCATTACTTGTTGAGGTGGCTGCTGCTGGATCTGTTGTTGTGGTATTTGTTGCTGTTGTTGCTGCTGCTGCTGTTGCTGTTGCTGCTGTGCCTGCATGGCCTGTGCTGCCTGCAGCTGCTGCATCTGGGCAATCCGCTGCAGTTGCTGCTGCTGCTGTTGCTGCTGCATCTGAAAAGCAGGAAGAGCCAGGATGCTAAAGCTTCCAGCAGTACAACAGCAGACTTATAGCATAAACCAAGAGCAAACAGAATCCTAATACATCAAGCTGAGGTTTTAAGCCCAAAGGGAAAGGCCAACCTTTTTACCCACTCATTTTTCATATATCTCAACCCTACATAGTGCACATCCCGTAGTTTTGACATTACAAGCTTTCCTCTCTACGAAAACAATTTTCAAAAGCAAAGGTGAAGTCCATCAGCTTCTCCTGTAGAAATGGGCTCAGACATGCTTCTTCAAATGCAACCACCCTTCACAAAAACTGCACAAGAATATGACAGCTAAAGTTTCCTCATCTGCTTTTGTGCCTAAGGATGACACAGATGTATATATTTATGATGTGTTTGGCACACATTTTTTATAGTGGCAATGTGTTATTCACACAATGACAAAACAGCCACTATTGCTACAGTAATTCAAGTGCTGTTAAGTTCTTTCCCACATACCAATTCTTGTCAGAATGAAAGACAATCCTGACATTTATAAAGAGAAAGAGACAAATATATTCATTCTCCATTGCTGAGACAGAAGAAAGCAACCATACATCTGTTAAGCCTTCCTCCAGGATGTAATATATTGTTGTCAATTAACTTGCCAGTCTAACCTGAAGCCCTACTCTGAAGTGGAAACAGGTTAGTAGCAGGCAGAGCTAATAATCTACTTCCACACAGGCCAAGCCTCGCTTGACAAGTAATTGATCACAGATCACCTCATTTGCCATTGTAGCTGTTTGTCATTCACCTGCTGTTGGTTTTGCTGCTGCTGCATCTGCAGTTTCAGCATGTGCTGCTGCTGCTGCTGGACAGCTTGCAACTGCTGCTGTTGCTGCTGCTGTTGCTGGGCCGCCGCAGCTGCCGCTGCCTGCTGCTGCTGGACCTGAAACTGCTGCTGCATGGCTGACTGCTGGGCCTGGAACTGCTGCTGCTGCAAAGCCACCTGCTGCTGCTGGAATTGCTGCTGCTGCTGCTGTTGCTGCTGAGCTATCTGCTGAAGCTGAAGTTGGGCTAAAAAGAAGATACACTATACTTAAAACATGAGACCCAAACAGTGCGAGATTAATGTTCTTCATTAGCAGCATATGCTTTTGATTCTTCATATGGATGAGTCACACCAAGTAAAGAAAGTAACAACATGCAGGAGGAAATGTGCATGGAGGTCACCAGCAGGAAGCACCACACCCATAGACAACACAGGTGAGCTCTACAAAAACCACATTCTGAGGTTGACATTGGAAGGACAAAAGAAGAATTTGCTCACACAATGGCTAGACTGTTCCTTGCTATACTAAGGAAGTATCATAGAATGACAGAATTTAGGGGTTGGAATGGACTTTACAAATCACCTAGTCCCAACACCTGCCCTGGGCAGGGACACCTCCTCACTAGATCAGGTTGCTCAAGGCCTCATCCAGCCTGGCCTTGAACACTGCCATGGTCGGGGCAGCCACTACTTCCCTGGGCAACCTGTGCCAGTGTCTCACCACCCTTACCGTAAAAAAATTTTTTCAAATATCTAACCTAAACTTCCCCTCCTTCAGTTTGAACCCATTACCCCGTGTCCTAAAGAAAAGGCATTTATCCCAAGACATTTACCCCATTAGGTAGCAGTACTTAAAATCAATTCTTCCCACAGCATGCTTGGCTGATTTAGTCAGAAGTATGACATCTCCTCAGCACCTTTTCCTTGGGGAAAAGAGTTGTTACTGAAAAGCTGATCTAACAACTTCAGTGGTTGAAGCAAACTGAACACTTACTCTGCTGAGTAGCTGTAGAGACACCAGGCATACCATGAGGGGCCATTCCTGAGGTTCCAGGAGGCTGCTGCTGCCCTGTGAGACTCATCTGTTGTCCCATTGGACCAAGGCCACTCATCCCACTCATGGGTGCTCCCTGAGCTCGGGATGCCATGCCCATTCCAGGTGCCCCTGCTGTGGGACCCCCAGTTAGATTCTGCACTGCTGAGTAGCTGTAGAGACACCAGGCATACCATGAGGGGCCATTCCTGAGGTTCCAGGAGGCTGCTGCTGCCCTGTGAGACTCATCTGTTGTCCCATTGGACCAAGGCCACTCATCCCACTCATGGGTGCTCCCTGAGCTCGGGATGCCATGCCCATTCCAGGTGCCCCTGCTGTGGGACCCCCAGTTAGATTCTGCAGGGCATTCATGGATAAGGGAAATGAGTTACCAATATGCAGTCAGCTATGCAATTGCCTCCCCCAAAATCCTCTGTTCTCCATCATTCACTCTCTGATCTGTTGGCTTCAGATCGTGACTGGATCCAATACCTCAAGAAACTAAGATTCACTACTCTGCCTGTGAGACAAGAGGCCTCTGGCACATCTTTGCCTCTCTGTAAATAGAGTGGAGATTATTTAAAGTGCTCCAGAGTTGCAAAGTTCCACAAAGATTCTAAATACATTAGAGAAAAGGAACTTAATAGCTACCTCTGAACTTATACACAAGTCAAAATACGCTGCCAACCAAACTCCATCAGGATATAGAGCTTATAACCTCAAAAACAAGACAAAAATCCCACTGTGGGTCCTCTTCCTTCTGAAGTCAGATGGAGAAGCAATGCTCAAACCAGAGCAAGTATTCTGCTATACAGTTCCCCCTCTAACATTACTTTCATATGCAGTTGATAAATTCAATGCCTTTCAAGACAACTATTGTAATATAAATCCTGAGCACACAGAAAAGTGAAGTCAAAGAGAGAAAGACAATTCAAGAGAGCAAAATACAACATGGGGTGCAGAAGTAATATTAATCAGGCACAGAATGCAGCACCCCCTCTTTCTAATGAATA
Source organism: Acanthisitta chloris (assembly GCF_000695815.1). Taxonomy (NCBI): domain Eukaryota; kingdom Metazoa; phylum Chordata; class Aves; order Passeriformes; family Acanthisittidae; genus Acanthisitta; species Acanthisitta chloris. The sequence continues at coordinate 8,238 of NW_008688953.1, read as the reverse complement.
CTTATAAAATGATTCCCAGCTGTCGAGGCAGCATGTCAATCAGTGACAGACACTGCGTATTTAGCCTACAGAGGGATAAAAGCAGAGAATCATACTATGTTCCTAACACATACTGCAGCAAAAACTAGCACAGAGGCAGAACACAAGATCAGATCTAACCTCAGCCAAATGGCCAAGTACACACACCCCACAAACACAATGTTTGCCTCTGATGCAACACTCTGAGGAACCCAAAGCTGGGAACAGGCACAAACCTGGGCTGTTCAGCAGAAGATGATTTTCAATCACTCTTGTGTTTTCAAGTCACGAGCTAACAAGGTACAAACAGGGAAACAAACAAGTCTCCTGTGTTACATCCAAGCCTGTCGCACTCATCGCTGAAGAATTCCAAGACTATCATGCTACCTTTCCTTTCCTCCAGCATTATGTAATATTCCAGCTAGGGGATCCACAGCTCATTTATTCTTAGTACTCCACAGCCTGGATTTCTAAGCTGTTCTGTTTGGAAATGGGAGTGCAAAGGGAAGGGGGGAAAAAAAAAAAAAGGAGCTCTTACCACTGACTGAGGCTTGAGATTTCTTATTGTCTGCAAAGAAAAAACAATTAATCATCCTTGTTAATCATGTCACACACAAATTTGGCCCTTTGGATATACTCTCTACAAGAAACATATTCACATCACAATTTAAAAAATTTTTTAAATCACTGTCTACTGTGGTTCTAATAAAACACTTTAACCTAAGTCAATTTGGTAACTGGAATGCTACATAAGCAATGGAAGGAAGGCAAAAATACAGGAAAAATTAGGAAGGTGGAAAAGTAGCAAATTTAAATAATTTCTCAAATGCTTTTCAATTATAGATGATGTGTAAAAGAAATAGTATTTAGAAATTAGCATGCATATTACAGGAAGGTTTTGAAAGCAACTTGTGAAGAGTCACATGCAGAATGACAGATGAACTCCCAAAATTTCGTGCTTTTTCAGGAAGATGCAATGAGCAACCCCATGACTGAGAGAAAAACTAAGCAAAACAAAAAATTACTTACGAATATCTCGAAAATGGATAATAAGTCTGGCCACAAGAGAAAGATACTCCTCCTAAAGGAGAAAAACAAGTATTTCAGCATCAGAAATAAAAACAGACCAACCATTACTTTCTGGTTCTTCAGTACTCTTCCTCAACATACCAGATCCTACCTTACAATGTCTGTGGGCTTTTCAGAGCAGTTCATTGGCAAGGAACAGTCTATTCATTAACTAAGTCCAAATACTTTTACTAACAGGTCATTGTGGTGGATGGTATGAGAAGGCCACAAAATTCACAGGAATGAACTTCCGTGACAATCACTAACAGGATCACAACATGTGAATATTATAAATCAATATATTCATTTTTCACTTCTTATCCACTATAATTCCTTCTTCATAAGGACTGAACCTGCTTACTTGGCAAACTGCCTTAATTTAGTCCCTGAATTATGTCACATTCACACAACAAGAACATTTTTTAAGCTAAGTTCATATTACAAATACAAGTAAATTAACAATTTTGAAGACTAGCAAGACAGAAGTGTCAGAAGTGAAAAGATAAATATTCTTTGCAGCATTTTATTTGTGTGCTTCATAACATGTAAGAAACTGCACAGGGCTGAGACAGCCTTCCTGCCCATGAACTACCAACTCAGCAGTGACAGGACCAACAGTAGGAAGAGATTTGTGACATATATAAAATTTTCACCAAGAATAGTTCTCTCTCAAAAGTGACTTGTTTGGGGACAGCAACAGTACCCAATATCTCTTAACACAGCTCTGTGGAAGAAGTTTATGTTTTGGTAGAGCGTAGAATTGTAAATTATAGCCAGACTTTCACAGAGACCTCAGCACTTCCCCTGGTGTTACTCTTGACAAAACCTTTTTATTGATTCCTTTGGCTTTTCCAATCAAACTGGAACGGTGCTACATTGTAGATAAAGGAAATTCTATGCAATTCACTACACACAACTATTCAGATAAGAACTGAGTGGGGTTCCATACATGCATTGGTTCCAATTGCTTTAGCACCAGCAAGTCCAGTTTGATGCATATATTGGATGCAGAACACCTCACTTACCCCTAAGGGTAAAAGAAGCACATATACACCAAAATTCCTATTAACTCTGTATTCTAAGCACACAGTTAACTAAGTGCATTGGGTTTGCTATTTCTGCAGTTTGTTCCAAACTTCTTTTGACACCCAATAACTTCTGGAAGCAAAGAGAGATGTTTTACCCTTGTTTTGGCCTTCATAAACACATGGCTCTCCATATCTTTGCTGGATTTATTATGGGCAACACCAGCTTTCCTCATAGCTTCATCACTGGAAAAAAAAAAGAGAAAAAAACAAGGTTGAGTATTAATTGCGGACATCACAAAATACCTGCTGCAGTTAGAAAGGTTTGTGAAACAGCTTTTTACCCCTCTCTCATTTACATATTTTAAAATACAACCAACAAAACAAACCCCAAACAAGCACTGCACACATTACTTAAAATCACCACCCCTTAAAGATTCTGCAAAACATGGAGAAAAAAAGCCAACTAATTTCTAAAAGGACACACAAATATTCTTTGCAGATATTCAACACTAACTGCTAAGCAAGTCATTATTTTATCATCTGATGTTGTATTTTAATAAAATACCAGGACTTGTTCATTTAAGGAAAGCTGAATGACAGGATTAATGCAATCCATGTTTGGAAAACAATGAGTCTGAGCTGCCTAGCAGCAGAATTTTCAACAGTCCTCATAAGGTGGAAAAGTAAAAAAATATTTTATAAAGATTACCTAAAGGCATAGAGGCTTGACCAATGAGAGAGGATAACGAGTGGGAGCATTGATTAGGAAGAGAAGAGCAGAGGTGCAGCGATGGGCAGGGTGGGAAGGGACACGAATGGAGAAGAAGAGGTATTCTCAGTGCATCAAAAAGCAGCAAGGAATTCATCCGTGGAACATACAAAGAGAAAGATGTCCTAAAACAAGGAGCTCAGCCAGGTGAACAGCCCTGTTCAAATCCTCTAGGCATTCTCATTCATGGAAACTTCCCTGCAAAACCTGTTCTGTTTTAAAGCAGCCTAGCAGCTAGAGTCTAAATTCCACAAACAAGTGATCAGGAAATACCTTCACCTTGTAATTAACATATCAAAAACTTATTCCTCAGTAGCTGCTGTGGCATAAGCAGCTACTCTACACCAAATGCAGGTTAGGGTAGAGACCACAAAAGCTTCAGCCACTCTGAAGGGGCACTACTATTTTCTTTCCCCTGAA
>NW_008688953.1:0-4923 GCF_000695815.1 Acanthisitta chloris | reverse complement strand
GGAATGGTGCTTGCACAAGCAATAAGCTGGTTCAGCGTCCTGAACTAACAGCATAGTCACAGAAGCTACGTAAAAGCAGATGCTACAGCCTTAAAACGCAGAAGCCTGGACTGCCACAACTCACACAGCACACAGCTAACCTGCTGCAAAGTAGAAGACAGTGAAACATCACTACCTGCTGTAAGGCTTTCATGGTAACTGTTTGTGTGGTCTGGCAGACACTAAAAAACAATGCTGCTTATACATGAAGTTACTTAAACTGAAGCAGAATCTGAACATAATGCAGAATAACTATTCCTCCATGGCAAAGAAGCCTTACAGTGAACTGCCCATAAATGAGATCTGCTGTGGAGGAGGAAGCTGTATCCGATTCTTTATTGACAATTCCTTTTTTTAATGCTTTCCCTTTCAGAAAGGCTGCCACTAAATCCACACTACTCTCTGAATCCTTCTTAACTTCCCAGCCCCACAGTACACTGACAATGCCTTCCATGTTGAGAGCCCCAAAAACTGAGCAGGCGAAAAGAGAAGACAAAGATTATGAGGAGGCAAGTACAGAAAGTAACATGTAGGTAGTACTCAGTGGCTTTGATACAGACAAAGATCAATGTGGTATCAGGAACTTGGAAAAAATCCACAGCAAAGAAATTATTTATTTTTACATGTATCTATCATTTCCTTTTGATGTTATAGAACATGAAAGACACATTATTATGACTAAAACTGCATTACCAAAAATGCCACTCCAAGCTCTCCATGTCCTATCTGTTAGCATTCCAAAAAAGGTTTAGACTAGGAGGAAAAAAAAATCCCACACAACCCATTTCTTGTTCACATATTCAACTGCAATCAACATAAAAACCTTTATGTTACAAGACTAGGAAAGTCACTTCAAAAAAGTCACAGCTTCAGCACAGAATACTGTTAACATCCAAGGATCTGTATCATATCCTTGCAGAACACCAAACTCAACAAAACTCAACAAAACACATGGTACCAGCCAATCCATCTGCCTCATAATCACTTACTAAATGCATCACAAGACATGCAGTACAAATCTGCCTTTTTGATTTCATGCAGAGCACTCGAAGTTGTGGTTTCACAAGATGAAGCATTCAACACCAACACCAGGAATTCCCCTTCCATTTCCAAGAACCCTGTTTCTAGTCCAAATACATGCAACCGCTCACTCAGGCCAGCTGAGCTAGTTGAAAAATCTTGCAAAACATGTTCTCCTTCAAAACTACACCAGCTCCCCACCCAGTTCACACCACGACCGCATGAATCAGTTGTTCCAATGAAACAAGAGGGCAGCGAGTTCCAGGGCCAACACCACATGAAGCCATGGGACATCACCACATGCTGCTTCATGAAACAGACTATTTGATCGCTATGGCACTCAGTTCAACAGACCTTTCTTGCTCAAAACAACAGGGAGGCAGGGGGAAAGCGTGCTGGTAAGCTGCCAGCCACATCTATGCACATTACAAGGTTTAAAAACCTTGAGGCAAACACCAGCAAATACACTAATCACTTGTTCTTGTGCAGGTGATGCTGTCCCACACATTTCTGTTAGTTACAGACTGGACACATCTTCCACCAGAAGGGATTCTCTCTAGCATAGGTGATTATGTGAGAAGCTGCCCTTGCCAGTACTACTGTCTGTGTGGCTCTGCCATCAGCAGAATTGAAGAACAACCAAGGTTAAATATAACCATTTTCCTGAGTGATTTTTAACTTTGAGAAATTTCCCTATCAGGTTCACTGCAGGACAACCCAAACACTTGAAATGAGAAGGTATTGCAGGAGCAGTAGCTTCTTCAGTTCACAGTCGTGGCAAAACAAGGATCTATACATAACTAATCACTCACTTTCTCCAGTCCCAGGAAGGGAGAAACCCCTGCCCTCTGGGCCTTTTTTACATGAATTCTCATCGGACAACCCAGACTGGAATATATAATTAAGGCTGCTTAATGAACTCGTTTTGTCACGTGTTTCATAGAGAGCAGCAATGTAGACAACCTTCTTTTTCCGTTTTTTTTCCCCTTCATCTCACAAAAAACTTCAGCTGATCCACTCATCTCCTCCCTGTTTGTTCCTCAGACCTCCTCCTTTCATGTGCTCTCCACATTCCCATCTTTATTTCTGCTCACACATTCTTTCTTCTCACCCAGGTGAACCATTAACTAAAGTGAGAAGGTACATACCAAAACTTCAAGCAAAAAGCTGAACACAGAATTCATGGACCATCACACAACTTAGGTTATGTCCCTTTCCTATGCTCAACACAACTCCCTTCTCACACAGAAGCTGTACTGGGCAGGAACTGTACACAACCATATACTCAGTTTACCAACACACAACCCGGTTCAGATTTGTCCTTCGGGCATCACCAACATTTCAAAACACATTAAGGAAAGGCCTTTAAAAGGAAACTCCCAAGGCACCAGTATGCACCTGCTGTCTGTAAGGGCCACAGTAAAGTGATGCCCTGCAAGCGAGTGTATATTCACACTCCTAAATCACTGCTGTCTCCTGGAAAATCCTGGGAGAAGCCAAAGCTGTTCCTCAGCCTCAGTCATCTGAGCTCAAACTTCCTCAACCCTGAAACAGCATGGAAGACCTGCTTGGGCCTGCAGTCACACCAAATCTTGTACTGAAGGAGGCTTCTACGGACATCAAATGCACTACTTTCTCAAATTATAACCAAAATCATACACACTGACCACTGACATGTTCCATGCAGCGTCACTGAAATGTTCATTCACATGTCACTCTTTAAAAACTAAACCAAACCTAAAAGCTTAAATATAGTGTTGCAAGGGAAACCCAAGTGTGAAACAGCAACAAATTCAGACTTCTGTATCCAGCAGCTGTAACAAGGCACTCAAAATGAGTTATGTGAATGGTTCCATGCATTTAATGTTCAAGACCAAGTGTTAATGTCATCTTTACAAATATCACTTGGTTTTTGCAGGATGAACTGGAAGAGGTACACTCATGTAAGAGAGTGTATTTTCACAACTGTTAGGAACAACCTTCCCACAATTTAGAAAACTTTCAGATGATTCACCAGATATTTACTTTAATTACCTTCCTCTTCCACCTCCTACATCAGTCTCACTAAAGGCAAAACTGGGAGCTTATGGAAAGAAATAGGAACTTCCTGTATACAGAGCTCAAGTTTTTTTAGCCAATATATCGATTCTATTTCTCATTCATTAAACCTATTTGTAACAAACTCTACTTCTGGCTACCTTCACCTTACTCCAAGTAGCACAATAAACCAAGCCAAGATGTTTTCAGGTATCTAACACACAGCAATCACTTTGCATAAATCTGCTGCAGTCACTGTAAGCTCATCTCAGTGAATACAAATACATGTGTACTGTAAAACTGGATGGAGTGCAAGGAGGCGACATCACTTACAGACACCTTAAAAAACCCCTATGTCAATACACCTGTAACAAGAAGCACAGATCACACACACACATCTATGTGCACTTCTTGAAAAGACACTAAATGGAGACATTTTACTTCTACTTTTTCACAGCAAGAATTAAAAGTTTAAGACTACTGTCATCTCTTTGTGTGGCATTAACCTTCATTTTTTTGGTCAGTGGAAGTAATGTTTTAATCTCTCGCTGTGAGCTTCCATCAAAACATTTATCAGCATTGTTACTGCTCAGAGAAAAGAGTTACAGTTTGCAGGGCAAACACAAACCCAAAGCTTTACTCTGTTAAGGTTTGTATGCCTTACTCATGTTTATTTCCACAAAGTTACACAGCATTCGAGGGCACTTTTGTTTGCTTGTTTTGATGAAACAGTAGAAGAGCCACAAGGGATTAATCTAACAGGATTAATGACTTTACAGACAGTTTAGAAAGTGAAGCATCAATTCTGAGCACCATGACAGTTTTCATGGCTTTAACAGACACACATCATAGTATTTCTTTAATGAATACTGCAACAGTTTAATCCTGGAACACCTTAAGTGATGTAAAACCACAACCAATCAACAGCAAAACTGTCATTTTAAAAAAAAGACAGTCCATTTTTTATACTGATTCCTATAGCTAACAAGGTAAGGCCAAGCTTTCCAAGCACACATAAATTAGGATTTCAGCACTGCTTTAGAAGCACTGGACAGTGCTTTCACTTCTGTAGGGGAGAAGAGCCTTCCATAAAACACAAAAACCCTGCAGAGCAGCAAAGTAATTCAAGTAAAGCAGTTGCTTCACAAAGGACAACTGAAAAGGCAAAAGCTTCACATTAATTTACCAGCATTTTTACTTCATATTTGCTCTGAACAGCCAGACACAGTTCTGTCCTATGAAAACAGTGGTTTTCATAGGACAGAACATGTCAAATTTCACAACACTGCAAAATCAAAGCCCTAAAGCAGATGCTGTCAAGCAGGAAAGGAAGTTGGTATTCCTGAGGGAGAGGAAAGCAAAGGAAAGGAGGATCAGACAAATGAAGTCAAAGAACAGCCTCAGTTACCCCTGCACAGAGTCTGAGCAATCCTGGTATCAAGGCCCCTCACAGGGGCAGGGCAAAGGGCCTGGGGGAGAGGACACACTGGGGACTGGGCAGCAAGGGGAGGGCCAGGGAAGACTTCCAGAGGAGCAGAGACAGGTGGGACACAGCACCCTGGGCACGGGCAGCCCCAGGGGCACCAGGAGCCACTAAAGCCTCATAAGGAAACTTTCCAGTCCAACTATCCAGGAGTCACTCAGTCACTCTGGCACCCCCTGAACTGGTACCGAAGACCCTTCACAGCGACACGCTCCAGGCTCACACAGTCAGACCAAGTCTCCTGACCGGCTCGGCCCCAGGTTTCCCATAGCAGAGGGACCCACCTCGAGCTGTTATGCCATTTAGTTATTGCTAAGTTACTTTATGGCTCTGATCGTCCGAGA
>NW_008688952.1:0-1785 GCF_000695815.1 Acanthisitta chloris | reverse complement strand
CAGCAGCGATATTCCTAATGCAGTTCCAAATCACACTGATACCGTGTATCAGACCAGTAACAAGCAGAACAAATCAGAGCACTGTTTGCTATACAAATAAAACTCCTGGATGTGGCATTAGAAATTTTCTGCCCATTCCTTCACAGCCCAAGAGATGAAAATGATAGTCAACACTATGGTCATGACCGAGAAAATCCTGAGAAATGAAGAGGACCTCATCTCTAGGTGCATATGACCAGTGGATGTGGCCATGGAGAGCCCCCTTTCTTTGGAGACTTTCTCAACAAATGCCTGAAGAACACACCTGCTGTGTGTCTAGGTTTGTAGACAAACTGGAGGAGAAGAGGTGGTTTTGATCATTTCAGTCTGTCAGGGTTTGGACCTGTTGCACCAGTGACTGGTGACAGCTTTCAGGCAGCCATGGTGAGGGCTTGCCTGCTTACCATGAAGGTTGTCAAAATAAAGTACACGGTATGTGTGCTGATTTGCACTTATAAAAACTCTAGGGAGTTAAAGCTTTGCTGGCTTCTGGCTTTTCTCCCAGTTTGTTATTTACAACAAGATGAAGAGTTTGAACCTCTAGCTCTCTGCTGTGGTCTCCACTGGAGACTTAAGCTCTCTACAGCATTCTTTCTGAGGCTGTTCCAAGGGACATATTTACTGCTGGCCTTGCCTGTTTGAAGATGTCACTCAGAGTTCATTCAAGCAGAGGTAACCAGTAATTTAGCAAACTACAAATCACCATTTAAAAATCTTAATTTAGCAAGTAAATATAGATCAGATGCAACAGTAAGACACAAAGGCACAAAAAAATTTCAACAGAAAATAGGCTTTGTCATCCACACCTTTGTGTAGTCACCAGAAAGAAATCCCTGTTCAAGCCCACTATATATTGTCAGAGGGATTAGAAGACACTGTCTTTTATCTTTGAGATGTTGTAAAGTTGCTAGGAACGTAGACCAAAAGGATGGTGTCTCTAGTTTTCCTTTTTCAGTCTCTGCTTGGTCAGATTTGATCTGGTCCAGAAATATAACAATCAGCAACACAGCTAGAACACCACTAGCTGCAAAGAAACAAAACAAAACAAAAAGTTCATGAAAAACTGAGAAATGCCAGAAGAATGATGTTAAGTCGCTTGCTGCTGTTATTGTTCTGACTTAGTGCTTAGCTCTCTGTGGAATATTTTGGCCGATGTCTCTAATTCCACTTCAGTGGAAAGGCCATTTCTGCATAAACCAGAAAGCCTGATCTACATTCACATCTTCTGCATACAGCTGTGCACCTCACAAATCCCCTCAGCTTAACTGAGACTGGACTGTTGTGACAGCCGCCGGGCCAGCTGCACGGCCACAGAGGGTGATGGCTCACCCTTCAGGGCAATGCAGAGGTGCAGGAATGGGGAGCTGGCCAGAAACAGCTCCCTCGGGAGCTATCAAAAGGCTTTAAAGCAACATGAGAGAGGAATATTCACTTCCAGTGCCAAAGTTTTCATGGTTAGGGGTGATCGTCTTTCTAATACATGGAAAGAAAAACAACTAATTACTTGAATCACAGTATATACTGTGCTTCTTCTTTTCTCTCTTTTTTTTTTTCTGGTCATAATCATGCATTGAGTATGGAATATGTGCTGTTTTGAAGATGGTAGTGAGCAACTCTAGCAGCCTTGAGAAAGATGGAAGTTACAGTTTGGAACCTGTTATTTCCTACAGAAGCAGCATATGAAAGAAGACATGGGGTAGTTAATCAGAAAATGCTCACGCATGTATCAGTCTAGATTTCTTGCTT
>NW_008688951.1:0-7089 GCF_000695815.1 Acanthisitta chloris | reverse complement strand
CCGAGAGGAGGGATGGAGGGATGAGCGTCCCGTCCCTGTCCCGCTGGGAACACCGAGAGGAGGGATGGAGGGATGAGCGCTCCCTTCCCGACTCGCAGGGGTCACCGAGTGCAGAGATGAAGGGATGAGCATCCCTATCCTTGTCCCGCCGGAATCACGGAGAAGAGGGAAGGAGGTATGGGAAACCCCGTCCCTGTCCCGCCGGGGTCACCGAGCGCAGGAATAGAGCGATGAGCACTCCCGTATCTGTCCCTCCGGGGTCACAGAAAGGTGGGAAGGAAGGATGAGCATCCCTGTCCCGCCAGAGTCACCGAGCTCGGGGATGGAGGGATGGGCACTTCTGTCCCTCCCCACCGGGGTCACCGAGCCTAAGGGAGGGGGATGAGCACTCCTATCCGCCGGGGTCACGGAGAGAAACGAAGTAGGGATGAGCATCCCTGTCCGTGTCCTGATCTACCAAGCTCAGGAATGGAGGGATGCGCAGTCCTGTCCCTGTCCTGTTGGGATCACGGAGAGTAAGGATAAGCATCCCCATCCCTGTCCCCCAGGGGTCACAGAGAGAAGGGACAGCCGCCCCAGCCACAGGGATGCTCCACCCCACAGCACGGGCTCTCACCTCTGCAGGCAGGATGCAAGAACATGCAGAAACCTTCATTAGGAGAGTCGTGTTTGCAGCACAAAGGGTGACCCAGAAGGGCAAAAAGTTGGCCAAATGCTTCACTATTCAGCATCACCTGCAGGGATGAAAACCAGCAGTTCTGACAAACAGCCCCAGCTCATCTCTCAGTCCTCCACTGTCCCTATGCTGCTTCTGCCAGACCACCTTTCCATGTCCACCTCATCCAGGAGAGGCAATTTAAGCAAGTTACTTTTGTGGCCACACACCCAACAGGTGGGCCCAGATGTGTGCCTGGCCTAATGGCAGGAGGAGGGAACCAAGAGCCCTGGGTAAGGGGTCACTGTACTCGTCCTTGGGGCACCTTGGCCAAGGTAATTAGTCATTCAGCTGCTCACCATTACACCACACCCTTCACTCTGCCTCCAAGATCACCCCACCCTGGTGCTGCTGGAAGTATGGTGCCCAGTTTTGATTGTCATGTGGACATTGCAAACCCATGTGGAAAAGCAGGCCAGGTTTGGATCATTTGCTCTCCTTATGCTTAATCAGCAAATTCTGAGCTTGCATAACCAATTTTCCTGTAAAAGTATATTTATGTGGTGTAAGATGCTTCCTAAAAATCATAACTTTAACCGATTAAGAATCATCAAGGTTGTTAACAGTGATGAACAGCTCTCCTGCAAACCACCACCACCAAATCAAACAAAACCCAACAGATGGATAGATCAGCATTGGAGTGGCCTGAGAGCATTTCAGAGGCTAAGGGCAGGAGCAGACTTTACTGATTTAAGACACTTGGTTTTACTGATAACCCAGGAATCACACGGGGCCAAATGCATGACAGCATAAAGTATAATACATGCTCTGCATTTCAACAGTGACAACGAAGTAGCCCAAAGTACCACTTCAAGCTGTAACAGCTGTTTACACACCAAGAAACCAATACTATGTTATGGACCTCGTACAGGTGCCAAAGTAGACCAACCTTGCACTGTTTTACCTTTTTTCCCGGCCTTAAGAGAAGTGCTGTTGCTTTTCTGCTCACCCTATGCAGTACTGCTTCTTGATAACAGCATTTAGCATTCACATCTGAGTAACTAATGAATGAGCCAGAAGTGTAAAATGACTTGCCTAAGGCTATTGCCAGCATCGTGGATCTAGATTTTAGGCCTTGACTCCAGGCATTTTATTACAGCGGAAGCTGCTTCATATAACACTTTCAATACAAAGGAGTTTGCTTTAAAGCTGGATACTAATTACCCCTCCTTCCCAAAGACACAGAAGTCAAGATGACAGAATCAATGACTCAGTGAAATTGGGGGGGGGGGGGGGGGGGCAGAATAGCATTCCTTCCTAGCACTCAGTGCTATTTGAGAGACAAGTGTCTCCCTGAAGGAAAGACATGAACTCACAAGGGGTACTGCAGTGCACTGAGCTATTTGGCTTTTTGAGCAGAATAGTTCAGTTTGATGGGAGTTTTGTCATGGGAGCCAAATTAAGCATAATGTCACTTTTCAGAGCAAGTTCCCAGGCTTTGAACAGTTTCCTGTTAAATCATGAGGCTCATGTACACTGCATTGTGCTGAATGTCTCAATCTGTTATATTGATACATACTTGCAAAGGGAAGGGAAAGTATACATCAATTCCCAGAAGGACCTACAGTTATAATCCACACAGATATCCTGTATCACATTACGTACCCTTTACTTATTTTTTTAAACATTATTAAATGAGTTCAGAAGGAAGAGGTGGAAAAAGGTCTGACTGCTAACCAGAAGAGGCATTATCCAGAAGTCCTCCCAAAACATCTAAAATAACTGCTATTTTCAACAAGCTTTGACAAAGTAGAAAGGTCTAAGAGTTTCTCCAGCTCTTGAGAAAACTGGCAAGGAGGTCCATTTCAATGACTCACAGTGTAAGAGGCTACAGCAGAGCTCAGGTGTGATCCATTTTGGTCTGCCAACTTAGCAGTGAAACAAAGAGCTGCATTTTGCTCAGACAGTATTTAGAGGGATACGGGATAAAACTCGTGGGACTGAAAAAGAGAGAATTCTTTTTGTTAAGGAGATCTAAGCAAGGAGAAGAAAAATCCATAGGAAAAAAATATTTAATTCCACTGCTCACATAAAAATACTGTCACTTCTTTCACTCATGACTGACCTGCAAGCAGGAGGAATGTCAGGCAAAAATGTCAGTTTAGTTTTCTCCCTTTAGACACAGAAAAGACTTGCAGGTCTCTAGATAGGGAAGCCAGTTGTTCTTGTGCAGTGGAAAGAAAAAACCCAACACCTACATCTCTGTTGTTACCACTCAGAACATACCTCTGTCTCCACGATTTTAGAGTCTATGGATCTGATTTTGCCACACATCACTTGAGGAGAAATCAGAGTGCACATGGTGTGAAATTAAACTGTGAAATTAATAACTTACATCACGAATATCAAGGAGAAGAAATCTGATAAAGACAGACATAAGTACTTTTATTCAGCATTTCCAGAGGCCCATTCTGTTAACTTACAAAGCTTTAGAATAATTACAAATTTGGAAACTAAGACATGGCATTTGTTAAGCTTCATCACTCCTATTGCTTTGGAGAATAGGAAAAAGCTCAGCTCCTTTTGCAGGAAACAAAACAAAACACACATACAGGACTTGATATTACTAAAGTAGAGAGGGGTACATGGCAAAATGAAAGCATCCCATACTTCTACAGATTTTTCTACATCCCTAATAGAGTTTGTAGCATTTAGCTGTTTTCCTTGTTTTCCCCTTAATACACCATTCCCCTTCCCAGTTGTTCTCTCCTATACTGAATTTCTTCCTTAAAAATTGTTCGCTTTAATTGCTAAAGTTTGTGGACTCATGGGAGAGAGGGCAGGAAGTCAGACTTTTGGGATAGGGTAAAAATGTAAAGGTCATTCACACACTCACACAGACGTACTCTCTCTCTCTCCAAAAATAATACACTATTTGACAGTTTCAGGATTCAGCATGTCCCATTGAAATTTGAAAGCTTATGTGAAACTAGGCCACGTCCCGTAACCTCAAACATTTAGTCTAGGAAAACAGCTCTGCAGCCTCCAGCTCCCACATCGGGTATCGCATGACGTCTGTGCCAAATAGGAGACCTCAAACCAGGGGGCAAAAGAAACGTTGGTAAAATGAGTTGATTAAACCTGGGGAATAACAGTTCAGACTGTTAGTGACAGGTATTATTTTTTCTGGTTAGTTGGCTAGTGAAATATGAAATTATACGCAAAGCATCTAAAACATGAGCTGGGCAGAATGGTCAAGCAACCCACTTATGTTCCATCTGGTGGCATGGATGAAGGAGAAAGATGACTCGTGCTTTGCAAGGAAATTATTTTATCCTCTCCCTCTAATACGTTAACTCTTCAAACTCACAAAAATCCTGTAAAAATGGAGGTTCAATATTTCCTCATACTGATGCAGCACAACACATGAGACACAAGTTATAAAAGATCATTTAAGCTATTTCAAGTTTCATTCTAAACTTTCCAGTAGCTCCACTTGCACTCTGCTCCTTCTGAGGAATAAACAATTAATCCTGTGTGGTCTAAAGAATTAGTGTTTATTTTCTCTCACCCAAGTGTCCTCTTCTGCCCCTCTTTAACTGCAATTTCAGGACGATGCTCAAAGAACATATGGAATGAGTAAAACAATCAATACAAGGAGTGATGCCAAACAGCTTATGGATGATTGTGAAGCCTGTTAAGTAATACTCACTTGAGCAAATAAGAGGGAGAAGCCAGTCCCACATCTATCAAGCAAACAATTGTATACTGGTTCTTTTTAACATTGCAGTATCCTCTTCCATTACAAACACAAACCCAAATCATTTTAATAACATTTTATGAAGGTCAATACCAAAACTGTACCTTCCTTGTGCAGCAGATTTTATTTACTGAACAGCAATGGTCACTAGCAAACACACATTTTAGGCTCTAAATCCTGTTTTTGAGACACCATATTTCCATAGGCAAACAACTAACACTTCTGCTTGTTACCCACTTCTATCAGAAAAAACCCTCTAATTGAATTAACATTTCTAAAGTCAAAGAACCTCATGTAGCATATCTGATTTTTACATACATGGAATATTTCTATCCTTCCTCTAAGTTACAATGAGGATTAACAGCAATTCTCTACTCCTGCCACATTCCTATATATCCCAAAAATAAATAAGCCAATGTTGTTAAATTGTCTTTGAAATGCTGTAATCTCAAAAATGGGTCTGGCTGCAACATCAAACAAGATAACATGGACCATATAGACAGGTTTCAGTCTAAGTTAACAAATTATTAAGTGTTTCACCCATTGCTAGTCCTTTTGAAGAGGAAGGCCCTACCTAACCTGGACCTCTTGATAACAACATCACTGCCTTCAGAGCTCTTAACAGACTTGCTAATTATTCTTCCAGAACTGGCAGAAACTTGAACTCTGACCAGACTTACCCACAGCACTTGCGGCAGTTTAATGCACTAGAGAAATCAAAGTTCTATATTTGCTCTTTTACCAAGCAAAGAGTCTGCAGTTCAATACCTATTAGGCATTTGTGTTCTGTGACTAATATGACCCTGAGAGGATGTACAGAGTCTAATAGCATACACACTTTCTTAATTATTTAAAGAATAGTTCATATTTGTTGGATTCAGAAATCCTAAGCTAAATACTGGTATAACAGGATACTCTTACAAAGGTGTTGAACTACACATGTATGCAATTATATTGTAACTACAATTTTAATCAAGAATATGTAAATATAAACTGACAGAACAATTAACAGAAAAAGCAACAAATAGTGAAGCCTCTTCTTTGCCAAGCAGCATTTATAACAAAACTGATGGAAGCTCTTAAACAAAAAGGGAATTAGTAACCTGGTTCACTGAGCTTCTGCAAACTGAACCTTAAGTCCCATCCTCCCTAAAGCCACACTCCTAACTTGTACCATCACAGGACTATGTTTGCAGTGCCAAGATGCACCATCCTTTTGCACAGAGAGCAGTCCACTGGCCTCAAATGTTGCAGACACAGCCATAGTTTTATAATCACAGAGAACACTATATATCCATGAGAAGAGTGTGTGCATGTGTCCTTTTTTTTTCAGAGAGAGAGATCCCAATATCTACAAACAATAAATCACTGGACCCACATGCATCCAGATCCCATCTAAAATTTCCCTGTGAGTGATCTCCATCTCAAGCTTTTAAACACTATGTAAAAAGTGCAGCAGAATTACCACTGAACCACAGTCAGGAGCTTTAACAGCCTAGAAACTGTAGTGTCACAGACCTGATGAAACAATGGTAATGTCTGCAATGCCATGAAACTACCTGCTGAGGAGCTGGAGTGTTTGTCTTCATTTCAGAGGTCAAAGCTCATGAGGAATACACGTTGTAGGTACAGCACATGTTAAAGCCTGAGATACTTTGACCAGATAGAATAGAATTATTTTGCAGTTACACTGATCACTACAAGTTAGTGAGTGACACTGAGCAGGTAAGAGGTTGCCCTTACTCTTTGACAAAGATACAGAAAACACCCTTGGAATGCCTCAGCTTACTTTTGTAAGCTAAACCCAGCAGAGGTTTGGATAAAGCACTGCTCACAGTTCCTAGGCCACTGCCAGCCACAGAATCAATCAGGTTGGAAAAGACTTCTGAGATTCTCAAGTCCAACCTATGACCTAATACCACAACAACTAGAGCACGGCACTAAGTGCCATGTCCCGTCTCTCCTTAAACAAGGAGAGCAGACCAGGACATGGAGAAGGCACCCAGGATTGGGAGAGAGGCACCTGAGAATGGGGACAGGGACATTCAGGACAGAAGGACATGGACATAGGGGGATACAGACATGGGGGGTAACACAGACACTGAGGGACATGGAACAAACGGCCAGGGGGACACGGACACAGGGCTGACACAGACACAGGGGCACATGGGACAAACAACTGGGGGGACAGAGACATGGGGGGAATATGGACACAGGGGGGACACAGGACAAATCCAGGACAGGGGGAGGGACGTCTAGGATGAGGAGAAGGGCACCCAAGGATGGGGAACACTGGGGAAAGAGGCACTCAAGGAGGACAGGGAGAGAGGCACCCAAGGAAGATGAGGAGAGGGGCAATCCAAGGAAAGGGAAAGGGACACTCAGCATCACACCAAGCCGGGGCCACTCGGGGCTCCCACAGCCCCTGCAGCAGGGAGAAGCTCTGGCTCCAGTGCCGAAACAGATTCAAGGAAAATAGAAAGTGTTTATGTAGCTGTACAGCCAAGACAGCTAAGAGCAAGAACACAAGGGTTTCTTGTCCAGGAGGGCTGTGCTCGTTCCATCCATCCCTCCCTCCCTCCATCCCGGCCCCACTCCTCGGCAGCGCCCGCTCCCGGCCGAGCCCTGCGCACGCGGCACACGGAAACGGGCGGGCGGACCCTAAAAGCCCGCG
>NW_008688950.1:0-2770 GCF_000695815.1 Acanthisitta chloris | reverse complement strand
TCTATTTTGCATGGTTTTGTCTTTTGTCCTTCCTCCTCTTCATCAATCCTTGTATCTTTCCATGTATTTTTAAAATTTTCCCTAGGAATAGTGACACAATAGCAAGGCAACTATGGTGGTTTGCCCTATGAACCATCAAAAAATCACATTAAAATTTCAGGTCTTGAATTTTAATGACTGCCAATGATACCCAAATAGAAAGAACATAGCTTCATTTGCAGTTAAGGTTGCAAGACATTTCACTGATGATTTAGAGTAGCTCTACTTTTGTCAATAATCTAAGCAGGTAGGACTCCAGATGACACCTTGGGGCTATATTATAGTATTTCTCCACATATGACTTGTATTTGCATTTACAGCTGTAATTTGCTATGTTATGAAATGCCTTATATGTTCCCTGTATCAAAGACTTTTGCTATACAAATAAACAAATGTATTTCAAGCAAATGTAATCTGGAACTGACTGAGGAGAGTAAGTATGGTTGACTCCAGTGTTTTTTCCTTATTAGTTTTTTTTAAATTCCAGTTATGTACAGAGCAGAGCTGAGAGGGTTCAGCAATCCATGCCAGTGCACGAGGCAGGAGTGGGTGCACCCATTCCAGTTCTGGCAGGTGTTTGTCTGGCCTGTTAAAATCTCCAGTGGTGGAGATGTGTGTCATCTTTAGGCAATCTTTGCCAGTGCTTTTCCATTTTCACCCTCAACAGAATTTACACTAATGTTTTACCTGGCTTTACCTTGCTGTAACTCAAGGTTATTACTTTTTGCCCTATTTTGGGGAACTGTAGAACAGACTATTCCTTTTTGTTCTGAGATAGCTCTTTGCCTAGCTGGAGACTACGCCTCTCATCTGTAGGTGAAACTGCCCTCAGTTCACTCTCTTCTATCTCATTGGATTCATCTCACTGATCCTGTGGGTTCTTATAAATTGTTCTGTTCAAGTCTTGTGATCTTACACTGTACACAGACTCCCAGAGGACGAGGGTGTGTTCAAAGCTTATCTTGGCTGTGGCTCTGTTTCTGAACATCTGTATGATATTTATTTTCCTACAGAAATGCATTAAATCATGCTCAATATACTCACTGTAACCCTGACATCGCTTCCCAAACGTACTTTTGTTCTCATGTTTTTTAGATGATGATTTCTGTCTATGTGTACTATTTCATGTGCCTTTGTAAAAGTATTACATAAACACACTGAAATAAAAATACGTCTGAGGAGGAATGGGAGGTGAGAGTTCATCTGTGTGCCATCAGGAACTAGCAGGTGAATTTTTTTTTCTGAAGGTTACAGTGCTATGTTGAATTACAACAGCTGGAAATTCAGCTGTCTTTATTAGTGTAAATTAGTGAACAGTTGTCCAGTTATCTTGCTGAAGCGTTCATGAAGTTGGGTGAGTGCCTACCTGGCTCAAACTTTAATTCAATCCTCTTATACTTGTTTGTAAAATGACTGACCTTGATATCTTATTCTCTGGTAGAGAGTATGAGAGACATCAGAGCACAGAGTACCATAGAATGGGTTCTCTTCCTCATAATGAACCTCTTTCTTGAATTTTCAGTATAGGCAGAAAATCTTACATTTTCCTGCTACACATATTTTTCCTGAAATACACAGTTGCATATAAGAAAGAAGATTAAGTATACACTACAAATATGAAAAAGATGTTGGAGAAAAATGAGAAAGTGCTGCAGGAAGTGAAGGTAGGAAGGAGCAAAATGGAAGTAAGTCTCCCCTTTCAGTTCTAAAATACTGACACCCAAAGGACACTATCACATAAAGGCTGTGTCCTGTGATAGCCTCAGATTATGACAGTGTGCTTATTGGAAAATAATTTAGCTAAATGTGAGTCACTGTGTCCATTGTGAAAGTGGCTGAAAACCTGGGTGAGGTTTTTCTGGTTTGGGTCATGGAGGAGATCAGAACAAGACAGTTTAATGGTCCCTTCTACCTTTAAATCATTGAATGAGCAAAAGATCAGTGAGAATCAGGCTGTTAACAAAATGAAGGGCAGGTAATGTGGAATAGAAGCTAAAAAGGATCCATCCACTCTCCAATACTCAAAAACTCATAAAGTTCCAAGTGTGTTAGTCCATGTGGTCTGGACAAGGAATGACAAGGAGTGCTTGCTGTCAAATCCTCACCAGATTTTTGTGGTTGCTTTTGATAGAAGACAGCAAGCTAATTTTTGGATGTTTTATATCCCTTAAAATCATCAGTTGTTATGAAGCAGTCTTTTGCCTTGGGTTCATGTTTACTTCATCTTTCATAAATCTTACATTACATTGCTGTCCATTGTCTGTTTTGTGTGAAATATGTTGGAAGTCTCTGTTCCTGCTGGTCTAACAAAACAAAACAAAAAAGATAGGTATCTGTGATGATCCACAGCCTCCTAGCCATCCTACTGGCTACTGATGTGTGGATTCCAGGGTCTGTAGGGTCATCAGGAACACTGGCCTGGCAGTTGTGACAAAAACAGCACTTCCCTCAGTTTTGCTGCTGGAAGTGGTATTGTGGGAGCTGTTTCTTCTGGTATTCACATATAGGATGTCACCCATTCTTCATGCCTTCTTTAGTATTTTTGCCATGAGCCTCTACAGGCTTATGTTCTATTTATCTGGGTGGTACTGTTATGCTCTGGGAGATTTTACTGGTGAGTACAACTTTTAAACCTAATTCCTAGTGGTTCCTGAGGGAAAGAACCCAGGAAAAACATCATTTGAGGCCCTGTGGAAGATGACTGTGCCAAAACTTCTGTTGACTTCCTTGA
>NW_008688949.1:0-879 GCF_000695815.1 Acanthisitta chloris | reverse complement strand
GCTCCTCGCTCCACTCCTGCAGGGGTGGGCATGAGCCACCCAGGGAATCAGGGAACAGCTCAGGAGGGGTTTGCGGGCCCCCAAGGGGTTCAGCCCATGGGATGGTTGAGGGACATCATAGGGCTGACATGGGGGATGCTGCAAGGGACCCTGGTGGACCAGTTCTGCCCTTGGTGTGGGCAACTGTGGAGTGATGGAGGGACATCGAGGACTGTCACAGGATATGGAAGACACCCCTAGGGATCAGCCCTGCCCTTGGTCTGTGCAGATATGGGATGATCAGGGGACACCAGAGGGGCATGGGGAACCTCAAAAGCGACCAGCCCTGCCTTTGGTGTGCTCTGGATCTGGCAATGCTGGTGGCACATCCTTCTCCAGGGGCCCCACACCAGCCAGCTCTTCTGCCTCGTTAGCTTGTTAGCAAACTACTGTGCAGCACCCATGGGCTGCCTCTCTCCCTGGGCATGGAGTGTGAGGTGGATGTGACATTGAGGGGGGATGACATGGGACCTGCAGGGGGGCTCACCAGCTTCTGCATGTTTGCTGCGGGGGGCTGCACTTTGCTCCTCAGCTTGTTGTGTAGCGAGAGCACCAGGAAGGTCTCCTTCATGCTGAGAGCTGGGGGGACAGCAGGGTATAGGGATGGGGCCAAGAAGGCCAGGGGGTGTAAGTGCCTTCCCCATACCCCTGGTTGTGGTTGGACCCTTTGGGGGGCCGTGGGAACTCCCCCTGAAGGGTCTGACTGCAGCCGGGGATACGGGGAAGGCACCCGGGTCTCCATGGAGACTCGAGGGGAGAGAAGAAAGCGCTTTTGGGCTGGGAGCACAAAAGGGGCAAGGGGCCGGGGGGGGCCTAGCCTGCTGAGCCCCCGTCTCGCAC
>NW_008688948.1:20522-21453 GCF_000695815.1 Acanthisitta chloris | reverse complement strand
TAGGGGAAATCAAGTCCCTTAGTTGCAATTTTTTAGGGAAAAACATCTTGGTTGAATTGTTATGGGGAGAACATCTCCCTGAGTTGTATTCTTAGGGGAAATCGTGTCCCTTAGTTGCATTTTTTTTTTAGGGGAAAAACATCTGTAGTTGCATTTTTAGGGAAAGTATCTCCCTTAGTTGTATCATAGGGGAAATCAGGTCCCTTAGTTGCTTTTTTTTTTAGGGAAAAACATCTCATGTAGTTGCAGTTTTAGGGGAATAAATCACCCTGGGTTGTGTTCTTAGGGGAAGTCAACTCTCCTAGGTGCTTTTTTTTAGGGAAGAACATCTTCCCTGCTTGAGGTTTTAGGGGAAAATATTTCCTGTAGTTGTATTTTGGGGGAAAACTCCCCTGGTTGCGTTTTTTTGGGGAAAAACATGTTGGTTGAGTTTTTAAGGAAAATATCACTTTTAGTTGCGTTTTTGGGGAAAAAAAATCTCCCTGAATTGTATTCTTCGGGGAAACCAACTCAAGGGGAAACATCAGTTGTATCTTTTTTGGGGAAAAACCTCTTGGTTGTGTTTTTTAGGGAAAACACCTCTTTTAGTTGCGTTTTTAGGGAAAATATCTCCCTGAGTTGTATTCTTAGGGGAAATCGTGTCCCTTAGTTGCATTTTTTTTAGGGTAAAAACATCTCCTGTAGTTGCATTTTTAGGGAAAACATCTCCCTAGATTGCATTTTTAGGGAAAAAAAATCTCCCTTAGTTGTATTCTTAGGGGAAACCAACTCCCCTAGTTGCCTTTTTTTTAGGGAAGAACATCTTCCCTGCTTGAATTTTCAGGGGAAAACATTTCCTGTAGTTGTATTTTTAGGGGAAATCAAGTCCCTTAGTTGCAATTTTTTAGGGAAAAACATCTTGGTTGAATTGTTATGGGGAGAACATCTCCCT
>NW_008688948.1:3189-20014 GCF_000695815.1 Acanthisitta chloris | reverse complement strand
TTTTTTTTTTAGGGAAAAACATCTCATGTAGTTGCAGTTTTAGGGGAATAAATCACCCTGGGTTGTGTTCTTAGGGGAAGTCAACTCTCCTAGGTGCTTTTTTTTAGGGAAGAACATCTTCCCTGCTTGAGGTTTTAGGGGAAAATATTTCCTGTAGTTGTATTTTGGGGGAAAACTTCCCTGGTTGCGTTTTTTTGGGGAAAAACATGTTGGTTGAGTTTTTAAGGAAAATATCACTTTTAGTTGCGTTTTTGGGGAAAAAAAATCTCCCTGAATTGTATTCTTCGGGGAAACCAACTCAAGGGGAAACATCAGTTGTATCTTTTTTGGGGAAAAACCTCTTGGTTGTGTTTTTTAGGGAAAACACCTCTTTTAGTTGCGTTTTTAGGGAAAATATCTCCCTGAGTTGTATTCTTAGGGGAAATCGTGTCCCTTAGTTGCATTTTTTTTAGGGTAAAAACATCTCCTGTAGTTGCATTTTTAGGGAAAACATCTCCCTAGATTGCATTTTTAGGGAAAAAAAATCTCCCTTAGTTGTATTCTTAGGGGAAACCAACTCCCCTAGTTGCCTTTTTTTTAGGGAAGAACATCTTCCCTGCTTGAATTTTCAGGGGAAAACATTTCCTGTAGTTGTATTTTTAGGGGAAATCAAGTCCCTTAGTTGCAGTTTTTTAGGGAAGAACATCTTGGTTGAATTGTTATGGGGAGAACATCTCCCTTAGTTGTATTTTAGGGGAAATGAACTCCGAGTTGCTTTTTTTTTTAAGGGAACATCATCTTGGTTGCGTTTTTTGGGAAAACTTCTCCTTTATTTGTATTCTTAAGGGAAACCACCACCCTTAGTTGTATTTTTCTAGGGAAAAACACCTTCCTTGGATGCTTTTTTAGGGAAAACATCTCCTTTTAGTTGCAGTTTTAGGGAAAACATCTTTCTTGATTGCGTTTTCAGAGGAAACCACGTCCTTTAGTTGCATTTCTAGGGAAAACCATCTCCTTTACTTGTATTTTTAGGGAAAAAACATCTTCTTTGGTTGCATTTTTAAGGGAAAACATCTCTCTTGGTTGTATTTTTAGAGGAAGTCATCTCTCTTAGTTGCATTTTTAGGAGAATACATCTTTCTTAGCTGTATTTTTAGGGGAAAGCCTCTCCTTGCTTGAACTTTTAGGGAAAAGCATCTCAGCTGCATTTTTAGGGGAAAGCATCTCCTTTAGTTGTACTTTTAGGGAAAAACATCTCCCTTATGCAGGTAGCTTCAAAGGTATGGATTTGTGAGTCAAACTGGAAGTGGACAAGACTGACTGACCCATGTGGCTGGGGAAGAAGGGAGCAGAGGGATCAGTCATCATAGGATCATGGAATATCCTTCGTTGCAAGGGATGCACAGGAATCATGGAATTCAGCTCCTGGCCCTGCACAGGACAACCCCAAGAATCCCCCCAGGTGCCTGAGATCTTCTCCAAAGGCTTCTTAAGTTCTGGCACTGCTGCCACTGCATCCCTGTGCTGGCTCTGGGCACAGAGGGATGGTGCCAGGAGGTTTTGGAGCCAGTGACTTTTGCCTGCAGGGAATTGCAGAGGCCTCAGAGAGGGGTGATCACCAGACCTGCCCTCCTGGGACCATCCCTCTGCTCTGGCCTGGGACCCCCCTGCAGGTTTCTGGCTTGATGTGGACCCTGGTGATTCTGGTTCATCTCCCTGGGCAAGGTATCCAGGTTTAAATGTTCCTCCAGTGCAAGGGCTGCTGTGTTTGGTTTGGCCAGAGTCCCTTCCCCTGCTTTTCCTTTCTTTTGTCACAATGGGATTGCTAGTGGGTCAGCACAGGGAGGGGCAGTGTGGGGCCAAATTCTGAAAATTCCCCCAAATGAGGCAAATTAGCTGTTGCTTTTGCTCAGGAACTTGAGGAAAGCTGCTGCTTTCTCATGGCAATGCTGGTCCAACAGCTGCTGCCTCCTGAAGTGCTCTTGTCCTCACAGGGAGGTTTTGGCACCTTCTTCCCTTGCAGTCCCATCCTAAAGGAGCTGGAATTCATCTGAAATCCAGGTGATTGGCCACAGGGAATGATAGGGACTGTGCCCTGTGTGTCCTTGGGGGCCTCATATCTCCCCATCCCGCAGGAAATCACTTCTCCCAAGGGAACCCAAGGTTCCTCCGAGGTGGTTGCCCTTTATCCATGCCCTGCCTTTCAGGGATAAAGGGTGACCACCTCCTCCTAGAGCTGGAATCCCATTAGACAGGCTTTTCCTTGGGAATAGCTCACCCTCCCTGCACTGAAATTCTTCCTAGCAAGTGGTTGTGGGACAGCAAGAGAGGTTTGTGCCCCCAGGGGAGAAATCAGAATGCAAATATCTTTGGCATGAAAAACCCAAAGCGATTTACTCCTTGGTATTTCTTGTCAGTGCTTTGGATCTGTCTCTGCTTTACCTTCTCATTTCCTTTGGGCTCTCCAAGTGCAGTAAGGATTTGGGGAGCGATGGGAGCTGGAGGGACCCTGTGGTGAGGATGGGGATGGTGTCTGCATCCTCTCCAACCCAAGGCTTCCCAGCTGTGCTATAAAATCCTTTCCCCCCATATTATTTGCCCCCTTTGGGGGGATTTCCCTGCTGCTTGTCTTGGCTGTGCCTTGCCAGGATTCTTTGCACATCCACTGTGGGTCCATCCCATGCACCAGGATGTGTTTCTCCATCATCCCAGAGAGTTGTGCAGCCTGGGTGCTTGGCTGGTGTTTGAGGGCTTTGTAATCCACCGGGAAGCAGAGCAAGCCTCCTGTCAGTGGGCATAAATCAGCCAGGAGCTGGAAAACAGGGAAGAGCAGGGGAGTGTGGGCCCCTGTGCTATGCCACCGGATGGCTCAGGGACTTCCAGTTCATTTATTCTGCTGGGGTTTGCCCAGCCCTGCTCGGCATGGGAAATGTTTGCTCTGAAAGACTCAGCACTGAGATGGGTGAAAAAACATTCTCCTGTCCCAGGAGCTGGCAGAAACTCTGCTCAATCTGCAGAAGTATGTTTTTGTCAGTGCTGCTTACTCTGTTAGGGGAACTCGGTATAAACTTATCCAGCAGCAAACCTTTTCCTGGAATAAAAGTCCTGACCCTGTTCAGAGCATTGTCAGGATGGTTGTACCGGGAAAGGAGCTTTGCTGGCAAACACGTTGGGACTGAGGAGGCCCAAGAGGGCAGATACAAATCTCCTGCAGCCTCTGCCCCATGGACAGACCCCTCAGGACACACCTGCTGCCCTTCTCCCTGCTCAAACCAAACATAAAATCTGAGCAAGCTTCATTTGCAAAGAAAACATGGATTTTTTTTCATTTTCTCCCCCTTGAAAGCATGTCTGTGCCACCATCTCTCCCCTCCAGGCTGCAGCTGGGCATGCACAGCAAGGTCAGGGTCTGTGTTGGGAGTGATGCCGTGGGGACACATCCTCATCCTGCATCATTTTGCAGCTGTGGCATCAGCTCACAGCCTGGTCCATCAGCTCTGCTCTCCTCCCTCAGTTTCCCTGACCCTGGCTGGCACCAGAGGCACTGCTGGGAGCCCCTGGGGTGGTCCTGGATAACAGTGGGTATCCACTCCAGTTTGAATTTCTCATCCCCCACCGTGTCCTTATCTCCCTGCTTCTCCCAGCTGGGCTGGGGATGCCTGCTGGGCTTTTTGGCAGGAGAGCAGGGTTTGGGCTGGAGATCAGAGCTGTGACACCCCGGGTGGGGTGTGAGCCCTGGGTGCTGGCAGGGGACAGCTTCAAAGGGCAGCAGGTTTTTCTGGGCTCCAGCCACTGCTTTGCTCTCCAGGCAGGCATGAAAATGTGAAAGAATGTGAAAAATGTGAAAATGATCATGCTGGCCCCAAGATTTGTAAACTTTCTGGTTAATGTGTAATAAATACAACAGATACTGCCAGCACTGGGTGGGTGACCACAGCCACTCCGTGGTGGTACCACCAGCAGTGACATCCCAGAGAGGCATCTCCCTTCCTCTGCCCTGGGGTCAGCCCCAGGGTGTCCTGCTTTGAGAGGCTCTGGGGCTTTTCTAAACTGGTTTATCTGGTTTGGACCTATCCAAGTTGCTGTGAACTACCTTGTCTGGCTTGCAAAATGCTCTTTATTTATTTGTTTAATCCTCCCCTGGTACAAGGTGCTGTGATGTCCAGGTGCATTGTGTCCAGTCAGAGCAATGCCCAGCACTGCAGCAAGGAGTGTGCTGCCAAATGCTGCTTTATCCAGAGGCCTTGGATCCTGGGAGTGATTCCACCCAGGTAGCTCATCCAGCTGTAACCACCTGTGCAATATTTCCTGCTTGGCACAAAGTGAGGTGCTGCAAAATCCATATTCCTGCCATAGTCAGCCTGGGGGAATCCATGTGAGTCATCTGGGGGGGAAAAACAGCTGGAAGTTGGTCCTTCAGTTCTGGGTGGGTCTGGCTGTAGCAAAGCTGGAGGGGAAGAGAGGTGCTGCAGGGGAACAGAGATGTTGCAGGTCGTGGTGTGGTGGTGAAAGGGACCAGGACTCATCCTGGAGAAGCTCCTGCAGCCACCCAGGGCATGTGCAGCGTGATGGATGGGGGGGCAGACCTGGCACAGCCTGGACTTGCCCAGGAATTTGAGCTGAAAAGGGTTGGAGAAGAGTCCCTGGCAAGGGGAGACTGCAATGGAGCTGATGCCAAGGGGTGGCCTCGTGCTCTGCCAGGGTTTGGATGTGATGTGGATGAGAACAGCTCCATGGGCTGTGTTCCTCCTCTCCTGCAAACGGCCTCTGAGCATCAGGGATCAGGAAAATTTTGCCCGATGCTAATGCATAAATGTCAGCCCTGGATGACTTTCCCTGTAATTTAGGGAGAAGAGAGTGAGCTTAGAAAATGGTTTGTACTGGTTTTGTTAGCCATGTCATCCTGGCATCCCTCCCCTGAGTACAAGGGGAGGACAGAGGTTTGTGGGTGCATCTCCCTTGGGTTTTGCTTGGTTTTTCCACGTGGCTGCAGGTGCAGTTGTGGGGGTCCCTGATGCATGTTGTGGGGTGCAGGGCCACCCTCTGGGGATGGGACAGGATCCAGCTTGGTGCTGTGTGGAGGGTGCTCAGAGAGGCTGGAGACTCAGCCTGGTGAAGGGACCTGGGAGCTGCTGGATGCCAGCAAAGGTGCTGGAGGGCAGGATTATGTGGTGTGGCTTCTTGGGAAACCTGAACAACAACCACCTTAGGGGCTCAGCTTTGCTGCTTTATCTTTTCCCAAACCCCAATTTTAGCACTGGGTGATATTCTGCTCCATCACCCTGTGCAGATTCCCAGCCAGGGGACTGGGATGGTGCTGGGATGGGTTTGGGCTGATCCAGACCATGTCCAGGTTGGTCCATGCTGTTCCTATGAACTTGGTGGCTCAATTCTCTGCTGTTCTCAGTCCAGCTGGGCTCAGCCCCTGAGCTCTGGACCAAAGCTCCTTTCAGGTGCCCAACTGTGGAGAAATCCCAATGGCTTTCCAAGGAAATTGCAAAGGGAATTTTTTGGGGAAAACAAAAGCAATTTAGCTACCATCAAATGTGTTCAGATACCTGATCCTGATTCTAGGAGTGTGAGGGAGGAGCTGTGGGGCTGCAGAATGGGACCTGGGCTCGTGGGCTTTGTTGGGGCAGGGCTGGGCAGACTCTCCCACAGCTCAGCCCCCTCCCATGACTCAGCCCCCAACCCACTGCATCCTGTCCCCGTTAGTTAATGTACCAAGAGCCTCCAGGCTTCATAAATTAACATTCTGGGCTATGAATTATGAATGGAGCCACATCCCTGATCACTGCAGAGCTCCACTGACAGCCCTGGAGCTTCTGATCCGAGCGACAGCCCAAAGCTTTTAAAGATGTGAACAGCAAAACCTGGGAATAATTTGCGAGTTACAAACCTCTTGGCCTACGGAAGGGGCTCATTGTATTTCCTCTCCTGCCTCCTCCTGTCACCTTCTCCTCTTTTGTTTCTCTGTATTGCCTTCTCTACTTGCTCTTCCAATCTGTCTTCATAGATGTTGTCCTGCTTGGCTGTGTTGACCATCCCATGGGAGCTACATCCTTCATGGCATGTTCCTCCCCCAAGATTGCAGTTACCAAGTGCAGACAGCTGCTCCAGTGCTGGTCTTAGCTAGGTTCTGGTTGTCTCCAACACAGGGCATGACTCTCCACACCATCCCCATGGCTGGTGCAGAGCTTGGTGGGGTTTGGGGAGATCTCTGCGGCTTCGTCTCCCTTTGGCCATAACTTTGTGCTCAAGGCATTGTATTCCACTCTGCCATTGGTCTTGTGGGGCTTTGTCCTTGAACCTCTCCACCACTGGAGGCCAAATCCTGCCCTAAGCAGCTGGATGTGCTTAATCCTGTAAGTCTGGGTACTCCTGGGGTTTGATGCCTTCTGAGTTTGTCGGGATTCCTACATCCTTGTCTCCAGGAGCGGCATCTGGGCTGCTCTGCCTGCTCTGGAGCAGGGCTGAATTTAAAAACTGAGCTTCAGACACTTGTCACAAATGAAGGCAAGGCCCTGCACGTCCCCCACCGTGGTGCTGTGCTTGGGAGACAACCCTTGTCAAGTGGGGAGGGAGCAGCACTGCTCCCTGGGGATGTCAGGAGCACAGGAATCCATGCCAGCCTGAGCAAGGGATGCGGGAAACGAACTCTTGTTATTCCCAGCCCTTTCCAGTTGAGCCATCCTGAGCCAGGCAGCAAAAAAACACAACTTCAAAAGCAAAGCCTCAGCGTCTGGCGAAGGCATTCTGCTCCAGGCTGGGGGCAGGAGCACTCGGCAGGTCCTGACTGCAGCTTGTTTCTCTTGCCCAGGGAACACTGCAGCTGTGTGAGGTGAAGGATGGACTGGCAGAGCCCCAGCAGTTGTTTTTCCTCCTGAAGACCAGCGCTTGGGCGAGCTGAGGGGCTCAGTCTGCAGGGAAGGAGCTGTTTGCTGGACACGAGCATCCTCCTGTCTGCAGTGAGGGGAGAGGAGCTGCTCCTGGAGGGGAAAATACCGCCTTGGTTTGGTGTCTAATTAGATATTTACCAGGAAGGAAGGAAAGATATAAATAGGGTGGCAGTGACTTCAAAGGGTGTTTTTGACTTCTAAGAATAACACCTTTGCTGGCGCCGATTTCGGGAATATCAGCTGTGCCTGGGTGTGAAAGAAGGAGGAGGTGTTGCAGCTCGGTCGGCAGCCAAGGGAGCAAACTCAGACCCTCGTCCCCCAGCCCTGCCCAAGGGACCAGCTGAGGAGAGGACGTTGGCATCGCTGCAGGGGCCTGTGGAGAGCTCCACTGCACCCACAGGGACACAGCAGAGGGATTTGGGGAAGACAAAGCTGCCAGAGGGTGGGAAGGAATGTGTGGCACCATGGGGACCCTCTCCCCACGGACAGTGCTGGTGCTCACTGTGGTGCTGGCAGGACTCTGGGCTCCCTGTGTGGTGTGTGAACAGCCCAACTTCATTGTCATCCTGGCAGATGATGTGGGCTGGGGGGATCTGGGGGCCAACTGGGCAGAGACGAAGGAGACCCCACATTTGGATCAGTTGGCTGCTGAAGGGACAAGGTAATGTCTGTCCCCCTTCCCTGCCCTCTCCACACATCCCTAGTTACCCTGTCCTGTAGCAGAGGGAAATTTGCGTCCATGAGACTGTCAGGGATTTGACTGATGTGGTTTTGGGTACATAGGGAAGGCAACCAGAGCCTGGTACCATGGGGTGCAGGTCCATCCATCCCTGATGAGACCTGAAAGATTCATCCCCTACTCCCAACCCTCAGGCTGGGATGCAGGTCCATCCATCCCTGATGAGACCTGCAAACTTCATCTCCCACTCCCTACCCTCATCCCTGGGGCAGAAGGGGTTGCATGCAGGGCAGCAGGGAGGGATGGGGCAGGGTCTGTGAGTGAATGACCTTTTCATTTTCCAGGTTTGTGGATTTCCACTCGGCCGCATCCATCTGCTCCCCATCCCGTGCCTCTCTGCTCACCGGGCGCCTCGGGGTGCGCAATGGGGTGACCCACAACTTCGCCATCACGTCGCTCGGTGGCCTCCCCCGCAACGAGACCACCCTGGCTGAGGTCCTGCAGGAGGTTGGGTACAGCACAGGGGCCATAGGTAATGCCCAAAGTGCCAAGGGGACATCCAGGCTGGGGAGATGATGAAGGTGTCTATGTCCATCCCTTGCAGTTCTTGCAGGTACTGAAGTGAAACTCTGGCAACGAAAGGAAAGTCTAAAGGATCACATGAAAGAGATTTCACACGTTCCCCTTGGATTTTGCAATCCCGAGCTTAAAGTCTTCCTTTTCAAACACATGACATTGCCTGAAATCCAGGCCCTCCCCAGTTCTCTGTTTAAGCTCTGGGTGCTTCACCTCTCAAGGAATGTGCCTGGTTTGCCTTAGCAAACATGACTGTGCTCGGCAGCTCTGCCATCCTGCACCCCATGCCAGAGTCAGTGCCACTGTGGCCTCGTGGCTTTGGGCACCCTCCTGTCACTGTGGGACCCCCAGGGAGGGAGAGAACCCTTTGCACCTGCACCTCCTGGTATCTATGCACATGGTACTAGCAGAAAATCCCCCTGTTTCTCCATTGCCCCAGATATTTTGCAGTTCTCCCTCGGATTGGCGCATCCGATGGGAGCAAGCGCGTGCCGGAGGTCAGAGGATGAAGCTGGTTGGCTGGGAAGGGTTGGAAAGCTGTCTGCTCACAACACCAGCACATGAAAGAGCCTTTTAAGGCCGGAAACAGTCGCTTTGCACAGGCACGAGATAACTTATGCATTTTTTCTGGGTTTGTGCAGAAACAGACTGACATTCTTGAAACGTAGCCAGCACAAACAAGGAGCTTTCCTGTAGCTAGATTAAAGCCCCCAACGCTGTGGGCACCTTGTGGGTGATGGCTGGTGTTGGCTGTAGCTGTGTAACCTCTGAAATGATGTTCTTGTGGCTTCCACACAGGCAAATGGCACCTGGGACACCACGGCCAGCATCACCCCAACTCCCGCGGTAAGGGCTGTGCCAGTGGGGGTGAGCTGGGCACCGTGTGGTCACCTTCACCCTGCTGACACACTTGTTTGCACCTCAGGCTTCGATTACTACTTTGGGATCCCCTACAGCAACGACATGGGCTGCACAGACACCCCTGGCTACAACCTGCCCCCCTGCCCGTCCTGCCCGCGGCACAGTGAGGCTTACAGGTATGGGGGGTGAGGGCTTCGAGTGCTGGCACTGGGAGGTGGGTGTTTGCACCAGTGTTCCCAACCCTTTGCTCTGGTCACCTCCCCTTATGCTCCATCTATCCAGTTTCTCCCCATGCACAGGGTGCAGGTAGGGGAGATGGGTCATTCTCAGAGCAATCCCCCGACCTGTGCCATGGGGACGTTGGCATTGTCCCTTTCTTCTCCCCTCCTTGGCTTTCTGCAAGGTTAGGAGAACAGCCAGGCTATGTGCCTGCTCCCACACCTGTCCCTACTCCAGTGATGAGTGTTGGGGTGTCTCTTCCCAGCAGGGAGACGAGGAAGAAGTGTTACATGGAGGTTGCCCTTCCTCTCTTTGAGAACGTCACCATCATCCAACAGCCTGTCAACCTCAGCAGCCTGGCCACGCGCTACGTGGAGGAGGCAGCACGGTTCATCCAGCAGGCAAGGTGAGGTGCCATCTGCCACATCCTGTGCCCTTTGCTGGGACAGCCTATGGGTCACTGCAGGAGTCCTCTGCATCACAGTAGAGTGTCCCAGGGGGGGTGAGTGTTGCTCTGTGGTCCTTGGGGAGCAGATTTTGGGTCTCCATGGCTTGGCTTCCTGCTGGAGGAGGGAGAAACCACTGAGGGACACTGTGGAAGCCTTTTAGTGCATCTCCTCTAAAGGGATTGTGTGTTTTTAAAACTACTATCTATAAGGAAGGTCAAAGCCTTTGAGCTGGGCTGTGCCTTTCCTGGGGGGAATGTGCATGAGGTTCTGTCTAGCAGGGATGAGAGAGAGGGAGATGCTGCCATCTCTCTGTTCTCCATCACTCTGCTCTCCATCCCTCCATCCCTGTGCTGCCTTGGGATGAGGTGGCAGCAGGATGGTGGATGTGAATGTTTTGTCAGGGGAGCGGGTGCTGAATGGGTGCCCATGGCAGCTCCCACAGCAGGACCAGAGCAGCACCCAGAGGTGTCTGAACCCACTCTGTATGAGGGGTTTGGTTCATTTTTTGGATAAAGTGGTCCAGGATCCCTGGGCTTCAAAGTCTGCCTCCTCCAGCCTCACAGGATGCAATGCTGGTCCCCAAGGAGCAGAGAGACTCCTCCAAATGAGGACCTCGAGCCCTGCTGATGGGTTGTGTAATTTTAATCCCTATTATTGGCGGATTATGAGCTGTGACTTGGCTAAATGCCTCCCTGCAGCATGAAGAGAGGAAGTGCTGCTGGGCAGCCGTGTCCGAGCCCATCCCACACCTGCACCCAGGGATAACTGGGGAAGGGCCATGGCATGGGGGTCCTAGGGGTAAGATGTATGTGACAGGGGCTGGGCAAGGAGCAGCCCGTGGGGAAATAGCTCCTACAAACCTGGGTGCTGGTTTGTGGCATGATTCCTACAGTTTATCCCTTTGGGTAGCAAGGATTGTCCTCGGCGTGGCCTGGCCCTGCTGTTGGGATGCTGAGGCTTTGGGCTCTGGGGCAGCAGCATTCCCTCCTCCTGGCTGAACCCCCAGCCCTCCAGGCTGCCAGGATGCTGCTCAGCTGTGAAACCAAGTGCATGAGCTCCGGGTTAATAGGAAAAACCTTTGAACTCCCAGAAGTGTTTCGGGGTTATCTGCGTTCACTGAGAACAGGATTAAGCAGGTGTCTGCCTTTTCTCTCCTTCCCTTTGATGGCTTATTCCAGTTTTCCCCTGCCTGACTCATTCATTACAGGCCAACAAAAGAACACCGGATTTGCCATCTCGGTGTTTTTTCAACCAGTCGTGTCAAGGTCGAGCAGTTTGT
Source organism: Acanthisitta chloris (assembly GCF_000695815.1). Classification (NCBI taxonomy): domain Eukaryota; kingdom Metazoa; phylum Chordata; class Aves; order Passeriformes; family Acanthisittidae; genus Acanthisitta; species Acanthisitta chloris. The sequence continues at coordinate 9,073 of NW_008688948.1, read as the reverse complement.
GACAGTGAGACATGGCACTGCTCAAGTGCTGTGAGCGTGAGAGCAAAAGTCAGGGACACATCTTCAGTTATTGATTAAATGTTTGCTTGATCCTTGGGATAATTCCGAGATGTCCATGTGACAGCCAAGTGGGATGTTTAGCTGAGCACCACAGCCACGAGTACTTCTGGATGCTGGAGTGGTGCTGCTGGGTGGAATGTGAGCTGGGGGAAGCAGCTTTTCCTGCTCTGGATCTCTGGAAAAGGTGCTGCACAGTGTTTGCAGTGACAGTTTCAAGGGGCACATCAGCACCCCTGAAGCCCCACGTTCCACAGGGTCTGAGCAGGGTGCTGGGGGGAACACAGCTCTTTGGAGGGCTCCAGTGCCACTGGGGGAGGATCTGGCATCCCTAGGCAGGATGGGTGATGGATACAGGAAGGAAGTGCTGGGACACACGTCGAAGTGGCCCTGAAAACTTTGTGGAGGCAGCGATGGGGCAGCCAGAGCCAGACGCATGCGCCAGCTCGGACACAGCCCTGGGATCCGGCCCCTCCCCACCACTGGCCATCCCACCCTTCCCCTTGGAGGTCCCTGAGGAAGAGCAGGCCTCGTTGGAGGAGATAAATATAGCTGTAAACGAGCAAACAGGACACGTCCTGTGATGATTTAGGAGTGAGCAGGCAGTGGGGCAGGACGGCGGGCGAACGTGCCGCGCTCCCTGTCTGGGGTTGGTGTGAGTGTCCTGGGGATGGTCATCCTCTGCTCACATCACCAGTGGGGCTGCTGCTTGCTGAGGGTCAAAATGGGCCCTCTAAGAGAGAGGAGGGAGGGAGGTGGATGCCAGGGGTGCACTGGTGTGGGGTGTTCATCCTCTGGAGAGGGAGGAAGGGCTGAGCCTGTCCCACATAGGAGGACAGTTGGTAATGGGGAGAGGTTTAAGAAGGAGGAGAGACCAAGGGAGGAGCAGGTGCCTGGAGGGTTTGCAGCCAGCTAATGCACACAGGGTGTTTTTCCCCCAGGAGCTGCAGGGGTGGAAAGACAACCAGTCTGTGTCCCCCAGGCTTGGCAGTGCCAATAACCTCCTGCCACTTCCTTCCCCTGAAGGCTGAACACTCTCCTTCTCTCCCTGTGCAGTGACAACAGACGTCCCTTCTTCCTCTACCTGGCTCTGGCCCATATGCACGTCCCACTGGGTGTCCCCCCATCACCCTCCACCTCCACCTACGGAGCCTCCCTGAGCGAGATGGATGCCCTGGTGGGACAGATAAAGCAGATTGCTGACAGCCATGGGAAGGGCAACACACTTCTGTGGTTTGCAGGTACAGCAGGAAAATTGGCTGTGGGGCTGGGGGGACACTGGTGACTGCACCAGCCCCAGGGTGGGCATGGGTAGGGGGGCAGTGCCCTGTCCTCAATGCTCTGACTGCTCTGGGGAGTGGGGACAAGGTGGGGACAGAGGTCCAGGGCTGCTGTGGCCACTCAGCTGGATGCCCACCCTGCCACCCCACCCTGCTTTGGCCCCGGGACTGAACCGGTGGCCGTGACTAATTAATCCACAAATCCTCATTCATTAAGAAGCCCAAATCCGCTCTCACTGGGCAGCCTCCCTAATGAGGATGTCTTGCTCCTGATGACAGGAACTGCTCCACCACTCGCTCATTAACGCCCAAAGCTGGTGGCAGCTGTCCCTCCCCCCCACCATGCCCTGACTCTGCTCCAGCTCATCACCCAGGACTCAGCCCTTGGAAACAAACTGTTAGACATCCAAATCCATAAACCTACTGCTCTTGCTCATGTGGGGAGGGAAGGAGGGATGGAGGGGTCACTTGTCCTTGCCCACACCCCATTATCCTCTCCCACACCCTGGTCCTGGTGTCACTCCTGGAGATGTTTCTTTCTCTTGCAGGTGACAATGGCCCCTGGGCACAGAAGTGTGAGCTGGCAGGACGCCTGGGGCCGTTTGTGGGGGCCTGGCAGAGGCAGAAAGGTAACCTGTCCCCATGGTGCAGGGGGACTGCTCCACAAAGCCTTCCACTGCCCATCAAGGGGGACACAGGGAGAATTCCACCCCCAGCCTTTCCCGGGGCTTGAAGACACTCTAAATAATTTTTTTCTTTCAAACACTCAAGTTTTCCCCTAAAACCACTGCTGGAGGAGGGCTGAGGTCCCTGTGACCCTGCAGCTTGAGTTGAGCAGTGCTGGTTTGGGGATAAGATGCTGCCATCAGCTCCAGCAGGGTCTCATCCCCCAGCCCCATCCCTCCTGGAGCACAGCACCCAGCACCATCCCTGGAGCTTTGCTTTTCTTCCTCTCCACCGTTTTGTTGGTTTTTTTTTTTTCATCTTTCCACCTTTTCCGGCCAAGCCATCTGCTTGGTGGGTTTATTTCGGCCGGAGAAACATGCATGAGTCAGGCATTTCCCACTTCTGCAAGGAGCAGGGCTCGGTTCCCCCTGTGCCTGGAGGCAGCAGTGGAGAGGTCACGGATGGCAGCTCCTCATTCCTCCTCTGCCTCCTGACACGCCAAGACGATGTGACTGTAGCTGCTTCCCTAGTCAAACGCTGCCACTGGGCTGAGTCGCTGTCCCGTTCCCAGAGCCTTTCCTCCGCCTGGCCCCGGCACATAACCTTAATTTTTTTTAGTAAACAAACCCTGCTGCCCGCCTGGGTGGCTCTTGAGCAACCCACGGTCACAAGTCAGAGCAGATGGTACAGGCAGTGCAGCGTTGAGGAGGAAAACACATCCCTTTTCCAGCCCCTTGCTGCCCGGCAGAACACCCCGAGCCTGGCGGGGAAGGCTGGGGAGGAGGTCAGGCTGGCAGGGAGCTCCGAGCTGGCTGGAAGCACTGGCTGGAAGGATGACTTTGGAAATCCCTCAGCTGGTTGTTGCAGGGATGTTTTGAGAGCCAGCCCAGCGTTACGGGCTGCTGCCAGCCTGCCTGGCACTGCAAACCCCTGCCTGAGGCTGCTGGGAGGGAGGGATGCTCTGCTCTCCCATCCTGGAGGTTTTGTCCCCCAGCAGGGAAAAGCCCCTGAGGAACAAGAGTTCAGAGGAAGATGGACTGCTCTGGGGTTTATAGGCTTCACATACTTTGGAGTTTACTTTTAGGGTGCAACCCGAATTCCAGGGATGTTTGAGTTTGATTTCAGGTGGTCACTGGAGTTTGGTCCTCACTGAGAGAGAGCAGCATAGCATAGAAGCCTAGAATTTTAGGGTTTGGAATGGAGCTTAGAGATCATCCAGCCCCAACCCCTGCCCTGGGCAGGGACATCTCCCACCAGAGCAGGTTGCTCAAGGCTCATCCAACCTGGCTGTGAACACTGCCAGGGTTGGGGCAGCCACAGCCTCCCTGGGCAACCTGGGACAGTGTCTCACCACTCTCACAGGGAAAAACTTTTTCCTAATATCTAGCCTAAGTTCCTTCAACTGGAACCTGTGTTCCATGTGTGCTGCCCCTTTCTCTGGCTGAGGAGCTTCCTGCAGCCTCCATCCCACCCCAAAGCCCATCCCTCACCTCAGGGCCCAGAGCCCAGCAAAGGAAGGTGCCAGGATAGACACATTCTGGGGATGTGGTGCTGGGCATGTTTTGAGACAGGTTGGGAAGGCTCCAGACCTGGTGTCTCTGTGCTAAGGACCTGCTGTGTGTGGTGGGACCAAGGGTTTCATCCCACCACGGGAATGCACAGTTCAGCTTTCCTGGAAAGCCTGGAAAGTCCCCACAGCAGCAGGGCTGCATCATCCCCCCTCTGGAGAAAATTCCCTGGTTAGGTTTGGGTGTTTCAGCCCCATTTACTGCCCAAAGTGTTAACGTGAGCTCATTCACAGGCTGCTCTGATGTCCTGCCCAGCCAGATGCACTGGGGTAGCTGGAGGGAAATATCTCCCCACTGGTCTCCTGGAGACTCCTGACCATGCATGGAAAAACCCTGGAAATGCATCCCTGAGGATGATTTATTTAACACATGTGTAGGAATGGGGATTAATATCAATTACTATAATTGCTGTGATTTCCTGGAGTGTCTGAGAGCAGGAAAAAAAAGTTTGGGTGAGGAATGGGAGAGATTGGGATGTGCCTGGTCCATACCAGCAGGATGGGCAGCAGGGTCAGAAACCTTTTCCTTGTGCCACCAGCACTGTGCTATCTATGCCATAGTGTCCTTGTGGGTATGGCAGCATTGCTAGGGAGCATGGATCAGCCTGTGGCACCAGGCAGTGACTCCTGGAGGTGCCAGGCTGGGCTGGGACCGGAGCAGGGACGCGGAGGAGCGCGGGACGTCGCCTCTCTTGGCTCTGCCCGGAGGAAATGGCTTTGGGCGAGCGCCGTTGCCATGTGCACACTGAAAGGCCCTGGACAAAGGCTGTGCCTGGGAAGTTTGCTCCGTGAATTGGGTTGGGATTTTCTGTTTGCCCCATTCCCAGCTCCTTCCCTCCCCCAGCTGCCTGGGGCCCTCTGGGCTGCAGCCAAGGCAGAGGCTCTCCAACACTCTGCCACCCATTTTGATGCCTGGTACTCCTGTTTTGGTGCTCAGCACCCCTGTCCCAGTGCTCAGCACCCCAGGTGGAGGAAGGGACTAGGCAGCTTCCCCATGCCAAGCATCTCAAACCCGAGGGCAGAGCTTTGCCTGCTGTCTGGGAAACAATGGAGCAAGTTCATTAGCTGGCAGGAGGGTTATTAGCAGGATGATATTTTTAATGAGGCAGGTTTCCAGCAGGCAGGGGAGGGCTGTTGGTGCTGTATTCCATGAAGGTCAGCAGCCCCTGGAATAAATTCCTACATTTCCTGCCTGCCATATTCTCACCTAACATCAAAGGTGGACAGAAATGTGACACGGCTGCTCTAGCAGTCACCTGCATTTCTCATCACTTGCTGGAACAGAGAAACACAAATCAGTGCCAAACTGAGCCCCTTTTCTTTTAAAAACTCTTGTAACTCTTCTCCCTCTCCCAGCTCCCTCTCCAGCGAAATCATCCTCCTTTGGGATAATTTGCACCATCTCTGCCTCTGAACAGTTCCTTTCCCAGGGAAATTTGGGGTCAGCAGGTTTTCCATCTCAGCAGGACACTGAGCACTGCCCTGTTCTCTTGCAGGTGGGAGCTCAGCAAAGCAAACAACCTGGGAAGGAGGACACAGAGTGCCAGCACTGGCATACTGGCCTGGCCACATCCCTGCCAAGAGGACTAGCCACGCTCTGCTCAGGTAAGAACCCATCAGGGAGTGGGACATGTCCAGTTTGGAAGAACCCACCATCCCAGCACTGGGACCCAGGTGATGATCTGGATTTTGGCAGCAACTGCTGCCTGCTCTGGTTATTCCCTGCCTTGTGCCAGACTGTGCTTTTGTCCTCTCCCAAGACTTAATGCTTCAGCAAAGAGGAGTTGAAAGGGCTTTTTGTGTGGCTGCTCCAGCCACTGGGCTCCGTGTGCCTCCTGCCCGCGGTGGCCGAGGGCTCCGATAATTAAAAGATGACGATGTTCTCTCTCCCCACCAAGAAGCAAAGCTCAGGCTTTGTGGTTTGTGAATGGCTTTATGTGGAGGAGGGTGCGGTTGTGGGAAAGGCTGGAGAGATGGTGCTGGCAATCCCTGCAGGATGCGGCCGGGATGGGATGGGAAGGGAAGGACTGCTGCCCTCCTCACCTCGCTGGGGAGGCATGGAGGGGTCTTCATTGCAGCAATACTGCACCTCTTCATGTGGCACTTACACCCCTCCTTGCATCCCTCCTTCAAAGCACAAAGAGGGCACAGCCTGGGCTGGGGCAGCACAGTGGGATGCCCTGTGCCCTTTCATCCCTGAAGGACATGTTGTTGGAGGTCAGGGTGGTGGGGCTGGGAGTTTGTTTGGCTATTGGGATATCCCAACCCCTTTTGTCCCTGAAACACATGTTGCTGGAGGTCAGGGTGGTGGGGG
>NW_008688948.1:283-3169 GCF_000695815.1 Acanthisitta chloris | reverse complement strand
AGGGTGGTGAGGGAAGGGGTGGTGGTTCTGGGAGTTGTTTGGCCATTGGGATATCCCAACCCCTTTTGTCCCTGAAACACATGTTGCTGGAGGTCAGGGTGGTGGGGGACAGGGTGGTGGTGCTGGGAGTTGTTTGGCCATTGGGATATCCCAACCCCTTTTGTCCCTGAAACACATGTTGCTGGAGGTCAGGGTGGTGGGGGACAGGGTGGTGGTGCTGGGAGTTGTTTGGCCATTGGGATATCCCAACCCCTTTTGTCCCTGAAACACATGTTGCTGGAGGTCAGGGTGGTGGAGGTCAGGGTGGTGGTGCTGGAGGATTGCTGAGTATTGGGAAAGAATGTCCCAGCTGCTGGAAGCAGGTCCTGACTGGTGGGCCCTGCAGGGGTATTGGGTGTTTCTAAGGTCCATGAGATAAGCTGGACCCACTCACTCCTTACATGGCCTGAGGGCAGCTCTGGGAGTGGCATTTTTGCAGGCTGGGGAAGGTGTTAGCTGTTAAGATGAGTCACTGGCATCTGGCACTGGGGATGGGGGCTATCCCCATCCCCCTGTCCCACTAGCCTGCCCTGCAGCCCTTTCTCCAAGCCCAGGAATTCTGATTATCTCCTCAAAGACCTTATCTCCTGCATTTCCCAGCTCTTGTCTGGCAGGTTGGACAGCTGGAAATCTAGATATCCAGCTGAGGCACGGGCTGTGCTGCACTCTGGGTTGCTTGCAAAGCAGCTCTTTAGCTTCCCAGGAGTCACAGCACATGTAATGTTCCTCACAGCCCAGCCTGGCATTGCCACTGGGCACCCAGCTCTGCAGGGTGATGTCCAGCAGTGCAGGGTGATGCCCTGACATCAGAAAGAGGCATCTCCTCTTTGGGAGGCAGCACAGACCCAGCCTGAGGGACATGAGCCATGGCTTATGCTCAGGAAGGTGTCACCACTGTGGTCCCAGCCTGAAGTCATGGACAAGGGGATGTGGAGGGACACAGAGGGATGTGGAGGGCTGGAGTTTCTTGGTGCTCATGGTGTGTCAGGACAAGTGGCTTTTTCTCTAGAGTCACTCTTGGGAACATCCCCCAAAGGCCAAGCATGTGCAGTAGAGAAGTTGAAGTTCCCCCAGTTGATGGGGAAGACCAAGAAGCTGGGGAGGGAACGAAACCTGTGTGCAGGTGTGGCTGGGACACAGAGGGAGCTCTGCCTGGTGGGATTCCCAGGAAAAGCCAGGGCTGGGCAAGTGCAAGTGTTATCCATCTGCATGAGCCTCCTCTGCCCCTAGGGTTATGGAAACTCTGGCAGCCTTTGCCACCTGGCTGGGGCAAGGAGCCTGCCAGGACTGCTCCATGCCTCTCCTAGCACAGGGAGTGGAGGGGTGAGTGAGGGTGAGCATGCCCAGGGGCTGGGGAAGCTGGAGCCAGCAGAGAAATGCTGATGCATCACCACAGACCTGCACCTGCATGCTGCTTTCTGCACAGAACTGCCCTGTCGGCTTTTCTTAATTATATTTAATTGTCGGAGCCACCCGCTGAGCTTCTGCCCTCCCCTGCCCCAACAACAAAGTAGGGCATGGAAGAAGTAGGTCAAGAGGATGGTGGAGAAGCAGATTGCACCATCCTGGCTGTGCCAGCAGTGTGGGGCTGGGCAGGTTGGGTGAGCCAGAGGGATGTGGAGAGAGCTGGTTCGGCTGCCTGTGCCTGCCTGGAGCTGCCTGCAGCCTGTGATCGCTGGGCAGGGCAGTGCTCCCTGCCACATCGTGCCAGGGATGTTGGCATGCTCTGCCCCGTGGGCTGCAGAGAGGGAGCTGCCTGTCCCCAGGTGTGCCAGGCACTTCCCCTTGTGGTTCAGGCAGCAGCAGGATGCTGGAGTGACTTTTTGTTAAATCTCTCTTGGCCAGGGTGGGGATGGGCAGTGTGGCTTCCCCTTGCCTTGCAAGCAGCTTCCCCAGTGTGGCTTTCAGGATGAGTCTGTTGGCAGGGCCTTTGCTTTGATGCCAACTTTGACCAAAGTCCTATTTTTCATGTCTTTTTCTATGGGTTACACCTGCCTGTGGCTGGAGGGATCTTCAGCCATCTCCACCCTCAATCAGGTTACACTCTCACCCTGGTGATGCTTTTCCATCCACTAGATTGGGGTTGCTTGGTGCAACTGCTTGGAGCATCTGCATGCCCCATGCTGGGCACCAGATCCTGAGGGTCCTGAGCATCTGTGGGACTAGGGGCACACTGAGCAGGGCCTGAATCTCACATGGACCTGGCTGACCCAGCGAGGTGCCTGCAGGGCACAGCAGGGAGCCAGGATTTCCTTGGGCGCCTCCAGGCTCTCCTGGCCACGGGGCTGTCTCAGCAGTGTTTGTTCTTATTTGTTCTCTCTGTCTCTTAGCAGCTAAATTAAAACTTGTTGAATGGGAGAAGCGAGGGCTGTTAAGCCCTGGGCTCTTTTCTCTCTCTGCTCATGCAGAAACTATCACACACCAGGCACGAGACATGCAGAGGCAGGACCATGTTGGCAGGACCATGGCAGCACCCTGGTGTCCCCACTTTGAAGGACTTGGTGCTTTCCTCTCTTTCAGGAATCTCCTTAACCCAACCAACCTCCCCGAGCTGCTGGCACAGGGGGTTTGTAGCCACAGCGATGTGGGTTGAGTCCCCACTTGCTCATCAACTCCCATGTCCCCAGGGAGGACACACTGTGATGTGTCACTTGGTCATGCTGATGTCTCACTGTCCCCTGGGGGCTGTGGAACATCCCTGGTAGCTCCTTTTAGAGTTGTGGGGTCACCCCATGACCATGTCTGTGAGAGGGAGGGATGTGCTCAGTGGTGGTGGTGGAGGGACAGGCACTTGTGCCCCATAGAATTATAGAATTTTAGGGGTTGGGATGGAGCTTAGAGATCATC
>NW_008688948.1:0-203 GCF_000695815.1 Acanthisitta chloris | reverse complement strand
GGGTTGGGGCAGCCACAGCCTCCCTGGGCAACCTGGGCCAGTGTCTCACCACCCTCACAGGGAAAAACCTTTTCCTAATACGTAGCCTAAATTTCCCTCTTTCAATTTGTACCCACAGGATGTGGGGGATGAGGGTTGGATGCTGGTGGAAATGCTGATGGGGTTTGTTGGAACATACAGGACAGCACTGCTCTCATGTTCCA
>NW_008688947.1:0-209 GCF_000695815.1 Acanthisitta chloris | reverse complement strand
TGCCCAAGGTGTTCCCGAATTTGGAGGAGGTTAGGGGCGCATCTGAGGATGACACATGGGAGGCCGTGGTCACGGAGAAGGGAAGCCTCCCACTGCCCTTCTCCGCCCCCCGTTTCCCGGCAGCTTGCGGCAATCACGGGCTCTATGCCCATACCCTCCACAAGCCCAACGGGCCTGGTGGCTGTCTTGCAGGCTTCCCTCCTTCTGGG
>NW_008688946.1:0-386 GCF_000695815.1 Acanthisitta chloris | reverse complement strand
GGAACTGGGCCCGGGTTGGACCACCTGAGGTCAACTGGGACCACCTAAGGTCAACTGGGACCATCTGGGATCATCTAACGTCAACTGGGACCATCTATGGTCAACTGGGACCATCTAAGGTCAACTGGGACCATCTAAGGTCAACTAGGACCAACTAAGGTCAACTGGGACCACCTAAGGTCAACTGGGACCAACTAAGGTCAACTGGGACCATCTAAGGTCAACTGGGACCAACAGGGGGCAACTGGGATCATCTAACATCAACTGGGACCATCTAACATCAACTGGGACCATCTAACGTCAACTGGGACCATCTTAGATCATCTAGGACCATCTAAGAGCATCTACGGTGACCTGACGTCAACTGGGACACACTGGGGGCAACT
>NW_008688945.1:287-2476 GCF_000695815.1 Acanthisitta chloris | reverse complement strand
AGTGTGTCGCTGCTGCGTGTTCATCTCCCTGGCAGAATCCTCAGCCAAGAGCCAAAGGTTCGGTGGTTAAGCCCCGGCTTAAAGTTTGGTAACAATTTCTGAATGTGTAAAGAGCCCCCAAAGAAAGTGGTGCAAATGGGTGTTTCTCCTTGAAATGTCATTGGTGTGGCTCGTGTCATTCCTAGCTTGGACATCCCAAGGAGAGGGTTGTGTGCTTTCAAAGGGGGGTTGTTTACAGGGGATGTGCTAAGGGGTTAGGGAGCTTTCCTCAAGGCTTGTAGGAAGGGTTTGGTGGGGATGTGGGTGAAAATCTGCTCGGGGGGTTTGTGTCCTGGGCATGGTGTGTTGGGCCTTGATGTGGTGGCATAGGGCTTAGCTGGCCCCATGGGCAAGCTCCAGAGCTCCTGGGCACTGTCCTGTAGTCATGGGTTTACATGTGTTGGAGGATGTTTTCACATGGGTGCTAATGGGGGGATTGCTCCCTCTGCAAGCACAGCCTGGCTCGTCCCATCCAGTGGGGCCAGAAAGTGTTTTATCCCATGCAACCCTTTGCAGGGTGAGCACAGGGCATGTCTTCTCCAGCAGCTGTGGATGGGCTTCCCTGGGCCCAGGTGGGATAGCTGTGTGGTTGAAGAATGAAACTTCTCTTGCAAGGATGGTTTTGTTCCTTTTTTAGAGTTTTTTTGATTCATTTTATGCTGCTTCTGCATGGCCACCAGTACTAGAAGGTGCTAGAGATGCTGTAGGGTATGAAGTGTGGTTTAAAGCTGTCTCTGTGCCCAGAGGCCTTTCCCTGCATGAACGGTGGATAACATGGTCGTGTGCCATCCAATATTCTTGCTGTCTGTGATGCCCAAAGAGGAGGCAGAGGTGATAGTGGTCCCTGTCCCCACCCACCCGTGGATGTCAGTAATATTCTGAGTCACCTCCTTATGAGATGACAGATCTGTTTCCCTCTTTTTTTTTTGTTTTTTCCCTTCCTTCCTCTTTCAGCCAGAAATGTTCATCATGAAAGCCCAGCCCAGTATTCCCAAGGTGGCTGGGCTCATCCTCCTGGCACATGGAAGAAGTTTGTTTTCAGGTCCGGGTGGTGAGGAGAAGCTTGGAAGAAGAGTGAGTGAGATAAGACATGAGCAGAGCTGTGGATTCCCCTGGGTGGATGGCGTGTGGGTGATGGAGAGGTGCCGTGAGCGTGCTGTGCTGGGGCCCTCGGCCTGCCCACCGTGGCCTTGCGAGCTGGCCTGGGGCCGGGCTGGTTTCCTGTGGCCACCAAAGGGCTGGGGGAAGCTTCTGCCCTGAGTCTGTCTCTTGCAGGGTGTGCTGGGGAAGTGGCTGAGGCAGGACTTGCAGTTCATTGGCTTAACCAGGGAGTGATTAATCCATTCCTTGATTGAACCTCAGCTGAAAAGGAAAAAAGTCCAAATAAACGGGACCTGAAGCTGCAAGTGAGATTGAACCAGCTGAAGCCTGGAAGGGCTTTTGTCTGCCCTGTGCCATGGGTTGCTGAGAAGGGTCTGCTCCAGCCAGCTCGGCTCCTGGGGGTCAGCAGCTGGCGGTGGCAGGGCTGGAGCCAGCCCGTCCTGCCTGGGCTGTGTCAGCCCCTCTGGACTGGGACCGGCCCCGTGGCAGGACAGCATCCCGTGGCAGGACGTTCTGCACCGTGGGTGGGAGCCTGTCCCCGAGCCCCACATTAGCAGGGGCAAAATGTCATCGGCAAAGCTCAGGCATGTTGTGTTCGAGCAGTTGTGCACCAGTGCCAGGAGAAAACTGGGACAGTTGCACTTCTGGGTGCTGTCTCAGCGCATTGGTGTGGAGCTGGCATACTTGCTGGCTCCCTTGCTGGCTGGAAAAGCTGGATAACTGCTCCTGGTGCCCTTTGGAGATGGGGAAGGGGAGCCCGGCGTGGGCTCTGGGTTGCCTGCCCTGGTGCTTGTCTGCCACCTGACCCACCATGGTGTTCGGCTCCTCACGGCCCAGGCACCTCAGCAGTCTGCCCCAGACAGAAATGCAGGAAGAAATTTGTGTTTACTGTCAGCAAATAGTCATGCTTGGTCCCTGCAGGGAGTCCAGGGCTTTTGGGCTTATGTTTGTGTTGTGCCTGGGTTTATGTGATGCCTAGTGTAGCTCCTCATTTCTGTCCTTCACCAAGGTTTCCTCCTACGGAACTGAAATGTTCTTGTGGCCTCAAG
>NW_008688945.1:0-247 GCF_000695815.1 Acanthisitta chloris | reverse complement strand
CCAGCCCCCACATCCAATACTCGTCTGTCCTCCCCACACCACCCCGACAATTTCCTCCCCAGGCTCCCACAGCCACCTCGGGAGGTGGATTGCCAGGCTGATGGCACAGATACCGCGGGCTCTCCTCGCGCTGGGCGCCGCTCCCCGCGCCGCTGTCTCCCGCCCCTGCCGTGGCTGGGCTGGAGCTGTGGGTCTGTCTCATCGTGGCCATTGTGTGTGGGATGAGGCGCCGATTGTTCTGCTGCGG
>NW_008688944.1:0-9697 GCF_000695815.1 Acanthisitta chloris | reverse complement strand
GAGACCGCGGTGCGATCCCCCCTGACTAACGGGGGTCAGCTACGGGCCCGGCAGAAGGAGAGGGCGACACACGCCGCACTCGGGGAGGCTGCGGCTGAGCCAGGAGCATCCTCTGCAGGGTTCAGACAGACACGTTTCCCCACCTCGGGGAGCTCTCAAGCGTTCGGCTTACTGCGAGGACGTCGCAGTGACTGCGCCGAGGTGCCTCTGTCACACGCGGGAGCCACACCAAAGCTGCGGTCCCTGCGCGGGTTTGAGCCGGGACACGAGAGCTCATGGCCATTATGTTTATGTACGTTCAAGTGTGCAACGGAGGACTGTGGTGTCTTTCTTCATCGTTCCTTCCCGCATAAAGCACAAAGCCAACGCCATCGCCAGCACCCTCAGTCTCTAACCCGCAGACACTCGTATTTCACGGGCTTTTCGCACAGAGCAGTTTCTGTTGCTTTCTGGTGCCCTCTGCTGCAGTGCAGCTAACCAGGAACAGCTCAGCAGAGCCACATGTGCTCCCATTCGTGCAGCTGCAGCGCTAGACCAGGCTTGCACCCCTAATTTCTCTCCTGCCGTGGTTTTATCTGAGGCTTTCTTCTCTGTCAGCTGCTATGTCCTCATCTTTCCTCTTCATCCTCTCTCTTGGAGCAATCCACACTTCAGGGTTGGAGAGCTGAGTTTGGACAAAGAGGTCAAATACTTCTCCCTACAACAATGACTCTTTGTGGGGAAAGGGGTGTGAGGATCACTTTGAACCCCCTGAGAAGAGCAACTCCTCTTTCCACTGCACCTGACAGCCAAAGAAAAGCACTGTGTGCACAAAAATGGAGCAGTTACCGTGCCAGTCCTGAGGGTCTAGCATAAATCTCCCAGCAGCTTTGGGGACACACACAACCCTCTCTCCTCTGCTGTCAGGCAGCATCTGCTCAGCTGAGCTGCTCAGACCCCATCCTCAGGGCTGCTTCTCCCCTCGTGCACACGCCAGACATGGGGCATGTTAAGGAATCAAGATTCCTTAACATGCCCCATGTTAAGAGGATTGTCTTTCAGGAACCAGTTCACTACCTAAATTCCCTGAATTATGCTACATGTGGGATAATAATGTCACTGCACAGTGTCACCATCTCCCAGGGAATGCACAAGGGAGGGCTGACCCAGAGTGGCTCTGGCCAGAGACTCTTCCTTGTCTAGTCAGGTGCTCCTAGGTCACCTGCAGCACAGGCTTCAGCATCCTGCACAAAGGAGGTCCACAATGGCCTTAAATTGAAGGACAGTAGGTTTAGATTAGATATTAGGAAGAAATTCTTTACTATAACAGTAGTGAGGCACTGGGACTGGCTACCTAGAGAGGTTGTGGACTCCCCATCCCTGTAGGTGTTCAAGGCCAGGTTGGATGGGATTCTGAGTAACCAGGTCTGGTTGAAGGTGTCTCTGCCCATGGCAGGGGGGCAGAACTAGATGATCTTCAAGGTTCCTTCCAACCCAAACCATTGTATGATTCTATAAAATATAACGATTACCTAAAAAAATATGGTTAAAGCTCCAACCCCCACCCCAATTACTAGGAAACAGTGAGCAATTGTGCTTAAGCCCTGTTTACATCTAATTTTCAAAAGCTTTGCCAAATTGCAACTTTTTGGCAAGATAAGGAAAAGGAAAGATACCTAACATCCCAGTTCCTTTCATTCATTGCCCACAAAAGCACAGTCCCTGGAGTGCCCTAAAGTAGGACTGAAGGATGCAAAGACAACAAAACCTTAGCAACCACATTAAAATAGAAGTTTTGATTACAATATTCGATGTGCTGCTCTCCATACCAACTCTTGTGTTCTCCTTTATCTAGTATTTGTGATCTTAACAAAGGCCTCTTGCTCCCATGGTGATATAAATAACTGAGACCATGCTGTGCTGCTGGGCACTGAGTCACTGTGTTATGGTAGGTGTGCAAGATCTTATTTTATATCTCCACATCTTTGATTCTTCCCCAGCCTCATTGGGTTCCACCTGCACAGTGCTGCAGGAGCTCTGGGAAGCACTGTTCATCCCAGCAGGGAACTGTGCTTAGGCTGGAGAAATAATACAGGATATAAATTTAGATGTAGGTAATTGAAGGGAAGGGGCAAAGGCTATCAAATAAAAGTGCTTAGGGGGATCAGAGATTAGGAAGAAAGTTGTATTCTCCCTTTAAGCAATTTCAAGGCATTTTTTGAGAAGGTGATCTGCTTTTTTAAATAGATCTAGTGCAGGTCAGAGGAGCTGGTTTTCTGTCCTTCCTGACTGGACTGCCTAGGACCAAATTAATTCTGCTAATCCATTATATTAGTTCTGGATGAAGGCAGGTTTAAAAAAGTGTTGTACTTCTCTAAAAAGGTCTTTGCTGAACACCATCTGCTAATTTATTTCCACCAAAAATGACCAAAACCACCCCAACCTTTTTCCTGTCCCAGCCACAACTCTTTGTTAATGCTGCCAGGGACAGCAAAGCTGTCCTGCTGGTCCCTGGCACCTGGAGCTGACTCTCTCCACACTCAGTGGTGGTATAAGCTTGCTGAACCTTCTCTTCATTTATCCCTTGTGAGCGAGATGTTCCTGCAGACCAGACGCTCACTTTGCCATCTTGCTTCTTTGGCTGATTCCCAGAGGTTCTCCAGTTCTTCCTGGCTCCTTCAGCAAAAATAGGGAAGCTAAAATCTGACATTTCTGGTGTGCAGATGCAAGTAGAACAGTTTAATAGAGAAGTAGAGTTAACTTTCCAGGTTGCCTTTATGTATTACAAAGTAGGAAAAAAACCAGATAAAAAGAATAAAAAGTTCCTTTTATTCTCTTTTTTTTTTTTTTTACTTTACAGGCAAAAGAATAAAAAGTTCCTTTTATTCTCTATTTCTTTTTACTTTACAGGCGAATTTGGGAGTGTTGATTTAATACAATGTAAAACTCTTGCTTAACACACGCCTAAATGCCATTATGCCAGGTACTTCAGGAGAAGTAATTGACTTTGATTCATTAAGAGCTCTTTTCCCTGACAATAAAGTGCACAATGTAACAAGACAAGGCTCACAAAAGCTGATTCCCAAACAGCTGGTGGTTTCTTCTAGCTGCAGGTCAGATACAAAGATTCACGGCATAAAGGAAATTGTGAGACATTGCAACAGATCAAGGGCCAACACTGCTGTCTCCTGTCTCCGAGCTCCGCTGCTCAGACCTCCTGCAGCTGGATTCCTCTGTCCCTTTGTGCAGCAGCCCTGCCACCAGCGTGGGGCAGACCTCTGTGACAGCAGAGCACTGTGTAAAAGCTCGCAGTTATTTTTAAACACCTTATTAGTTCAAAAACACACTGTTTCTAATGCCAATTCAAGAAAAAGCCTGCTAATTCCAAAAGCATTAGCTGCAAGAGAAGCGAATTGGATTTGGTGGCTCCTTTAACTGCTAAGGCATCAATTGTTATGCAAATTATTCGTAATAGCTCTGTAATTAAACGTTTATTACAGTGCTGGATGCCTCTTCAAGGATTTTAAACTCTGTGTAATATTTGTACCTGCTAAATCCACGGTGGATTTAGGATGAGCCGTGAGTTTCTACAGAAAAAGAGATGGGCCAGAGAGCACAAAAGGCTGGAGAGGCACAAATGTGTCCCTAGAACCTCTTTGTCCTGGAAAGAGGAGGGAAAATGCCCTTCTTTGCCTGGATGGTGGCATTGCAGTGTCTGCAATGTCTGATGGTGGGGAGATCAGCAGGAGCTGCTTTACCTCCTTACGTTGTGACACCAGGTACAGGCAATGAAAGTAGAGAAAAATAAATGCTAGGATAGTGCCTCTGACTTCATCCACAGCCACAGAGAGCAAGAGATCATCCTACCTGCCACATGAGGACAGCAGCAAACCAAGGCCTTTTGAAGGCTGCAACTTTGAGGCTGAGTAAAATGTCTCAAATCTTCAAATCCAGATGGTGCAGATAAACAGAACTCCTTCAGGGTTTTCAACACAAGCCAGAGGAAGCAACTTATTGGTAACTATACATTTCCTACAGTGTGTCCTGGAGATTATTAGAAATCAAATGGTTTATAGCTACTCTTTTAGCAGCAACACCACCAAGCACTTTTATTAAACTTTCATTGGTTACACTGACAATATATGGTGCTCATAAGGCATTTCTATGGAAGTGCTACCCTTCTGAGTTGGAAGTCAATAGGAGCTGTAGATTCATTTCCTTACAGAAACAGATCCCAAATTTCCCTGCCTCCTAATATTAAAGGGCAGCAGAGGGTAGATTTAGATGAGATATTAAAAATGTGACCACATTTCTTAGATTTAAATGAGATTTTAAAAATAACACCACTGGCACAGGTTGCCCAGAGAAGCTGCAGCATTCCTGGAAGTGTTCAAGGCCAGGTTGGATGGAGCTTGGTGTAACCTGGTCTAGCAGAAGGTGTCCCTGCCCATGGCAGTGGGGCTGGGACTAGATGAGCTTTAAGGTTCCTCCCAACCCAAATCTTCCATGAGTCTGTGATTGTATTACCACACTGAACCCTGTGCCATGTTTGCATTATCCTGCTACAATCCCTTCAATTTCACAGGCACCATCTGAAAACCAGAGGATGTTTGGGATTAATCCTTGCATCATCTGTGTGAAACAAGCAGTATTTAATAAACACAAACTGAATTACACAGAAAACTGTATTTGAGTGGCTGCTCTTAACCAATGTTTTCTGAACTGGTTACTGAGGCCCTTGAGTTAGAGCTGAACCTTGCTCATGTATGAGAAAATGTCTTTCATCTGTAACTGATCATCCCCCCCTCCCCCTCCCTGCCCCTTCACAGACTTTTGCTCAATTGTTTATCTATGGAAGGTTACTGCATTTCTCCATGGAACAAAGGAAGAGCTATTTTCCCCTCACAATGTGTGCTCTTTGTTTCACATGAAAATACCAACAAGGAAAGTGGAAAATCATGAGCTTTGTCATTCTATTTGTTCTGGGATCCCTGATTTCATTTTAGAGAAAAATAAGTTCTTGAGGTAAAAATCCCATCTGTAGCGAATAGCACCTAAGCTTCACCTTTCTGCAAAGCAGCAGCATCCTGTCCAACTGAGACTACCCCTATCTTCCCTTTTCTTCCTCTGTTGCTTCCAACCTGGCACCTCATCTTCCTTGTGGCTCTGAGAATTATTGTGCTGGAAGGAGCAGGAGCTGGAATACCATCTCCTTCAGTTTTGGTCAGTAGAAACTTCTTTGCTCTGACTAGATGCTGTGCTTCATCTCCCACTTTATTTCCTGAGTTTGTGTAGTGTGGATAATTACAGTCATATAACCTTTACTTTCCTCCCCGAGGGGGTGGGAAAAGCCTCCACATTCTCTGTCATAAGGATAACTTGAAACTTTGGGAAACTTCTTCACAGGGAAGGTAACTCTCTTTGGTCACATAAATAGAGGGCAGATCTCAACAGCCCATGATGTAGAACTAGCAAACTGCAATATTTATGTTCTAAAAATGCAGTAGTAAATTAATTTAATCATGGGCTTCTGTACATTGTTTTTGTCCCAGCCAGTAAATTCAAAATATCAAGACAGTTGGCTTGAAATCTCCTACGAAACAGCCCACAATATTCTGTAAATAGCCCCATAAAAAATACTTGCTTTGTTGGGTTTGGGTGACACAGAAACAGAGGCAGAAATTCTCATGCTTTATAAGGTTGAAAATTTCAGATGACTGATGAGCATCACACCCATAATGCTCCACAATTTTATTATCTATATTAATAAAGTTCATTCAGTTTAATTTCTGCTGCATAATATGATCATAGTGTGACCAGCACTCAGTAAGCTAAGAGGAGTTCACTGGGAGCTGATACCCTGGTACTTGGCACTCAGCCTGAAACAACCAAAACAGCTAAAGGGAAAGGTTGGCAAATAGGATGGCCTGTACTGCGGTCTGGGAATGGTACAGAGGATTAGCCAGAAGCATTGTTTTCTTATTACAGAATGTATAGAACTAACCTAACACCCACTGAGAGAAAGACTATGAAAAGGAGCACAACCATATGGCATGGGTTGCCCACGAAGCATGTGCATGTGGGACAAGTGGCTGGATGCACTACCTAGGCAAAGAGGTCCTTGTGTCAGGGCGGTTAAACGGGAACAACCAGTTCACATGTGGCATGGCACGAGGCACACGTGTAGACATCCTGTCTTCTATGACCTCCTGGGGATGTGTCCTTCTGCTCTGCAGCCATGAGGAATGCCAGGACCTGCAGTGGGGAACAGTCTCAGTAACACCCCTACTTTTGGACCTTGACCCAACACAAGCCCCCAGAGAGGTGATGGGACCTCGGACCCAAGGGTTGGCCACGTGGGTGCTGAGGTGTCCTGGGAGCCTGGTGCATGGAGATCCCTCTGCAGGAATGGTGACAGACTGGGGATAAACAGGTGGGATGTGAAGGTACCCTTGTGGATCTCAAAGGATACATGTGATGCCTGTGCAGGCAGGGACAGAGTGCAGTGAGCCTGAGGACATACCCTGCCATGCTTGAACCAGTTCAAGCAACAGGACCAACTTTTCCCTTAACATTTGTAACATGTTTTTCAAAAGAGTCTATTCTTCTGAATTATTTTCCCTCCTCCCCTTGCTCATTTGCAGACATGAACAATAATCCTAGGGTATAGCTGAGTGTTTGCAACGCAAAAAGCACAGACTGCTGAGATTTTCTTATGCCTGCAGTGAATTCTAGTAAGGAATGAACAGTGAAAGCAAAGCACAGCAATTAATATTTGGATGCATGCTCATTATTAGCTCTCTATGTAGGCCAGGCAGAACTGTGGTGATGCCATGAGCTGGGGAACATTGCTAATACAGCAGAACCTTGCACAAGTGGCTGCCTCAGCGAGGGTGAGGTTGCTGTGCTATGTGAACAGGCAGTAATAAGAGGTGTGCGAGTCACATAGAAACGCAGAATTACTACAAGAAGATTACACACTATTATGTGAAAGAGCATTAGAGCAGCAAAATGATTTTTAGGAACTGGCTCCATGCCAGCTTGTTAGCAAGGAATGAAATAGTTTTTCAGACATTTGCACAAAGATGGAGAGAGAAGGGGAAAGAATGCTAACAGGAGACTCTGAGCAACCTGTGGGAAGAGGCTCTTCTGCCCTCAGTATAAAGTGTGAGGAGGCAGAAGGGAGGTCAGCATCAGTGAGGAGGGAGAGAGATGCACTGAGTGGGGAATGACACACCATGAATTGCCTTCAAAATGGAGACTTCAGCACAGATTGATCATAGAATCATTAAGGTTGGAGAAGACCTCCAAGATCATCAAGTCCAACCTTTGACCAAACACCACTGTGTCAACTAAACCATAGCACTGAGTGCCATGTCCAGTTGTTTCTTGAACAATTCAGGGATGGTGACTGCACCTCCTTGGGCAGCCTGTTCCAGGCTTTGACAACCCTTTCTGTAATGAAATTCCTCCTGATGTCCAACCAGAACCTCCCCTGGCACAGCTTGAGGCCATTTCCTCTTGTCCTGTCACTGGCTGCCTGGGAGAAGACGCCAACTCCCACCTTGCTGTAACCTGTCAAGTAGTTGTAGAGAGAGATACGGTCTCCCCTCAGTCTCCTTCTCCCCAGGCTAAACACCTCCAGCTCCCTCAGCTGCTCCTCATATGACTTACCCTCTAGACCCCTCACCAGCATCGTTGCCCTTCTCTGGACACACTCCAGCACCTCAATGTCCTTCCTGAACTGACTGGACACAGCACTCAAGGTGTAGCCTCACCAGTGCTGAGTATAAGGGGATGATCACTGCCCTGGTCCTGCAGACCACACTATTTCTGATACAGGGCAGGATACCATTGGCCTTCATGGCCACCTGGGCATACTAGTGGCTCATGTTTAGCTGCTATCAACCAGCACTCCCATGTCCTTTTCCCTTGGGCAGCTTTCCAGCCACTCTGCCCCTAGCCTGTAGCACTGCATGGATTTGTTGTGGCTCAAGTAGAGAATGTGGTGCTTCACCCTATTGAGCCTGTCCAGCTCCCTCAGAAGAGTCTTTCTATCCTCCAGCAGATCAACACTCCTACCCAACCCAGTATCACCTGCAAACTTACTGAAAGTGCACTCAAGCCCCTGGTCCAGATCATTAATAAAGATTTTAAACAGGACTGGCTCCAACACTGATCCCTGGGGAACCCCACTAGTGACCAGCTGCCAACTGGATATGGTGCCATTCACCACCACTGTCTGGGCTGAGCCATTCAGCCAGTTTTTAATATAGTGAAGAGTGCACCTGTCCAATCTGAGGGCTGCCAGATTCTCCAGGAGAATGCTGTGGGAGACAGTATGAAAGGCTTTGCTGAAGTCCAGGTAGACTACATCCACAGCCTTTCCTTCATACACTAGGCAGTCATGAAAAGATACTCCATTTTATCAGGTTCTCAGACAGTGAAAACAGATCCAAATCTATTTGCTGTTTTCTTGCTCTTCTAGATGAACTGTTCTGTCACTCAGGAATCGATTTAGTGATCGCAACTGCAACACTCAGAGGAGGAGAAAACAAGTTTGCAGGCTGAATGTCATCCCTCCAAGAGGTCCTCAGTCCTCCTCCTTCGCCTGGGGAAAGGCATTTGTCTGGGATTTATTTTCCTCTGCAGAACAGAGAACAATAATAATGTCAAATGCTTCAGCACAAGTAATTGATATGGCAGCAGAGACAGCTTCTCTCTTTATAAAAAAAGAAGTTCTCTCTTCTCCAGGTGCACACGAACAGATGCAAACATGCTGTTAAAATGTCATCATTTATACAGATACACATGTAGACACTGTAGATGCAATATAGGTAAAAGACATACTGAGAATAGGTATGATAATATATATAGTATCCCATAGAGATGAGCATGTTTCAAAAGACTGACCATCCACCCATCTTCTGATCAATTTTGAGGCATCAGACTCTAACCCAGCAGGATCTCAGCTCCTGCAGAACACCAGAGGCTCCTCTGGGAATGGAGACTGGACTTCATAGAATCATAGAATTTTAGGGGTTGGAATGGACCTTATGGATCACCTAGACCCAACCCCCTGCCCTGGGCAGGGACATCTCCACCACCCCAGGTTGCTCAAGGCCTCCTCCAACCTGGCTTTGAACACTGCCAGGTTTGGGGTATCTACTACATTCCTGGGCAACCTGTGCCAGTGTCTCACCACTCCCACAGGAGAAAACTTTTTCCTAATATCTAGCCTAAATTTCCCCCCCTTCAACTTGAACTCATTATGCCTTGTCCTGTCACTGCAGTTCCTAACAAAGAGTCCCTCTCCTGCTTCCCTATAGCCCTTCAGATACTGGAAGGTTACTATGAGGTCTCTATGCAACCTTCTCTTCTCTAGGCTGAGTAGCCCCAACTTCCTCAGCCTGTCTTCATAGAGGAGATGCTCCAACCCTCTTACCAACTTCACTTTGCAGACTGGCTTCTACCTAAAGCTGCTCCACTTATTTGCTACTGAAACAACAACAAATTAATCTCTCTAGGAAGCTGGAAGACGAGTAAATCGATGAACCGTTCGCCCTGTCCGAGGAGCCTGCGAAGAGCCGATACACTCGTGCCCTTACCCACATGCGGCTCCTCCGTTCCCGATGGAGGCACCAGCGCAGCAGGTGGACGGCACCGGGCGGTGCGGGCGGTGCGGGCGGTGCGGAGCGGAGCGGAGCGGAGCGGATCG
>NW_008688943.1:0-12128 GCF_000695815.1 Acanthisitta chloris | reverse complement strand
CTGCGGTGCGGGAGAGATCCGACGGGTGAAAGTGAGAAAATTTGTAGGTTGAGAGAAAGACCGTTTAATAATGTAAAAAATAAAAGGATACAGAAACAAACCCAAGAAAACCAAACGATGTAAAACTCCACCATCGGTGGACCAATGGCTTCCCTGACAAAAAGCAGCCCCAGCAAGCACCACCGCCCCAGTTTTTATTTCTGAAGATGACATTACATCGTGTGGGATATCCCTTGGGTCGCTTAGGGTCAGCTGTGTCCTCTCCCAGCCCCTCGTGCACCCCCAGCCCACCCGCTGGTGGGAGGAGAAGCAGAAAAGGCCTTGGCTCTCTGTAAGTGCTGCTCAGCAACAACAAAAGCATCCCTGTGTTATCAACACTGTTTTCAGCGCTAACCCAAAACACAGTCCCATACGAGTGACTATGGAGAAAATTAACTGTAACCAAGGCAAAACCAGTACACTGGGATTGGAAGCTGTGCTGGGGGGAGAACAGGAAACACCTTACCTGGGTGTATGCCTTGCTGGGGGAAGAAGAATAAAACAATGAGGTCCTTTTATACACACTTCTTTCCACAGTGTTGAGTAAAACCATTTTTGTTCTCTACTATCAGTAAATATCTCTGGAACCTACAGGGACTGTACAGCATCTCTCTAGTGCAGTTTGCAGGGATGAGGACTTGTTGCTCTGGGCAGTTAGTCCCCCTGCTTAAGTAGCAGATGCTTCAGTGCTGTGGTGATTATTGATGCTCATGCCCTGGTGGGATTCTAGGTTGGTTTTTTTTCCTGGTTTGTTTTGGAAGTTAAACATTTTACCCTGTGTTGAACAACATGATTGCCTTTTGAATGTTAATAAATTAAAACTTAGGAAATGTCAGAAGTTCCTGTGCTCCATAATTCAGACCCTTGATATTAACATTTCCATACCATTTTCAAGCATTCTCTTCATACTTATTTTTCTTCTGAACAGTGGGGTTTTTTTCAATGTCTGAGGTGCAGACCTCTTCAATCTAGTCCTGCAATTGTAGATTTTATAAAATGTTTATCCACTAATGGAAAGGGGGAAGGCAATAGTAACAGAGTCAAAATGGTTAAAGGCACTTCCTGCATTCAAAATGGCACTGAAAGGAGCTTGGACATAATTGCACCAATGTGTAAGCAAATATTCTTTTGTTTGCTGCTGTTCTCCTGAACAGTAGTGTGTCAGTGTAATATATCAGCTATCCTTGCACAGACCAGTTCTTTTATCTGACGCACAATCCTGACATTATAGGTGTTCAGGTAAAAAGTAGAATGATACTGGCTTTGTTTCACCTGAATTGTTTATGTGCCCTAAGTTCTCTCTAATATCCCTGAGGATCATCTGCAAGACTGGGCCCAAAGTTGAGAACAAGTTGTGGTGACTTTTTTTTGCGAATGAAAGCAAAATATATATTTAATAAAAACCTTTATTGTGATGGCATGACAGTAAAAGACTTGCTGCTCCTGGTAGATTCTACAGCTGCTTCCTGTGTATTTCTCGTGTGAACAAATAGACAATGCCACTATTGCCCATTTCACAGAAGGTAGTTACACAACCTAATTGTCATTGACCAAGCTTGTTAGACATCTCCATCGAAACCAGTGGCATGTATAGCAATGAATACAGAAAGGCTTTTGAAGGTGTGATTCATCTGACCTACTTTGCCTGGCTGTTCAAGCATGAGATGACTCACACCCTAGGAGGTGCCAGTTTCTCTCCCTTGGGTATAAAGCAAGCTGAGGATGGGTGGCTTGTAGATAGATAGATGCCTGTGTTCCTACACAGCCATCTCACCCTTGTCATTTTTTTACTGGCTTGTTTGATTATTGTGCCATTTAGGCAGTTTGCTAACAGCCCACCTACCACTTTCATTTAACAATCAGGAAGAAGAGAATTTTACTTCACAGAGTAAAATGAATCATCCATGTCCATAAGGGTTCTGTCCCTAAAGTACCTACTGATTCTTAATGATTGTGGATGTAGTAATGTGAAATCTTTCGAAGTATTTTCTGACTTTAATGTAAGTCAGCTTAAATCTGAATTGTTGTACTTGAGATTCAATACAGGTTTTGATTGAGAAATATCATGGCAAATGTTTCTGAGAGAGAAGGCATATAATACTTCAGTGTTCTTAATAGACAAAGATGTCTTATAGACGTGTATTTATGCATGTCAGGTACTTACTAATATTGATGGAATTATGTGTTAATTCAGCTTGTGAGATTTCAGCTTCTGTGGCTTTCCTGGCAAGAAAAACTGCAGCATTTTCCCAACACGTTGCTGACTGTGAGTGTCAGAAGTCTCTAGCTTTCAATACTGTATATGCTCTTCCCTGTGGTGCCTCTGCAATTTGCAGTATTGTTTCATGCTTTGTTCATAGAGTCAGAAAGCATTTATGTATTTTGTCTTCTACAGTACTCAGTAAAGGTCTGCTATCTTATAGAGCTGATGCCCTGGAACTGATGACTTGCCCTTGAGCTTCTCCTGTAATGTTTCACTAGTTTCTCTCTCCACTATAGAAAATCACTTCAGGCAGCCTTTTGCCTGATACATCTATCAGATATCCAGATCTGGATAGCAAAACGTGCAAGAAAGTGGCTTTCATCCTAAGTGGCTGTCACTGTCAAGTAAAATAACACCTGTACACTGCCTTAAAAAGAAACTTAGCAATTTTTTTTCTTTTGTCATGTCAATCAGAGCCTTCTTAACTGCTCTTTTTTCTCCTTTTCTTCACAAGAGCTTACTTGTTACGCTTTGTATGCAAGGATGTAGTTAAGTTCCCGTGATGACTTAAATGTGAGATTCCAGGATTTATGGGCTTTCTTCTGTGATGATTATAAATTTTCCATTGACATGGAAAAGATTTATAGGCCTGGAATATGTCTAATTATGTTTAACACGTGAGGCTGCAGGTGAAATCACAGCACACTCCCTCTAACTGCAGACCAACTCTCTGGGCAGGCAGCTATGCATCCACAACTACATTAAATTCACACTTACAGATATATGGCATGACCATCACTTTCTATCATAATTAGAAATAACATCAGAAATGCAAAATGCTCCAATATATTAAAAAGCCAAAATATTTACTGAGTTGGTCAAAGTGATAAATTTTTACATCCTTTCTCTGTCAGGGCAGGGATTGTAATTTCTGCATATATGCTGACAAAAATAGGGAGATTCCACCCTGGCTGCATTCTGGGTGCTATTGGAGTATTAAATGTTTAATAATAATTAGATTTTTAAAAAAAAACTGGTTTCCATTGCCAAATGGAAATAAGACTTTCTGTCAGTCTGGCAATTACAGTCTGACACCTGACAATTTATTATCTCTGTACACATATTCATCAGGACAAAATACAATTGGAATTTGGCTTGCAGTTTTGCTAATGGTGCGGAAAGAGCAATAAAATCTAATGTAAGAAATATTGTATATAGTCTTGGAATGGTAACAGAAATTAAAAGCTGAAAACATTGGATTTGAAGAACTCACTCTTCCTGTGTTATCCTGCATCCATCTAAGCACTTAGTTAAGATTTCTATGAAAAGGAAAACAATTTCATTTAGATACAACTCAGCTCTGGTTACAGCTTTGACTGTTTCTAATTTTCAGTGTTATTTCCTTCCGAAAATCCCATTTTAGCACTTACTGTCATCATAATTTCCTCTTTTCCAAGCTCTGAGAGGTTGATAGAAATCTGCTTTGCAGAAACCTTATCTATTTGTGTTGGAATGATAGCAGCAATGTAGTAAGATTTTGGTTTTCTTCTTCCTAGCCATCTGCCTCTTTTATTTGGAGTGGGAGCAAACAGGCAGCAGCAATCAGATTTCCTTTGGTTTTCCTGCATCTAAGCTTTTTGACTCATGTTTCAAGGCTATCTTTTCCTGGGTTTTCACCACATTCTTTTTGTCCCCAGCAAGTTACCAGTACTGTTATGATTTCTTTGGCTATGTACCCCCTCTTAATTTAATGCCCACCCCTAATCTAATTGATAGGGGCAAAAAGAGCAATGGAGCTGGGAATACTCAGCTCTCTCTTGGCATTTAAGACCTCTGACTCTCACGGTTTAACCCTAGCCGGAAACCAAGCCCCACACAGCCACTAGCTCACTCCCCACCAGTGGGATCAGGGAGAGAATTGGAAGAGTAAAAGCTAGAAAACTCATGGGTTGAGGTAAAGACAGTTTAATAGGGAAAGCAAAAGCTGCACATACAAAAGAAAGCTAAACAAGGAATTGACTGCTTCCCATGGGCAGGAGGTGTTCAGCCATCTCCAGGAGTGCAGGGTCCATCGTGTAACGTCGCCTTGGGAAGGCAAACGCCGTCACTCCAAATGTCTTCCCTTCCTCCTTCTTCCTTCCACTTTATATAGTGAGCATGATGTCATATGGTATGGAATATCCCTTTGGTCAGTTTTGGTCACCTTTCCCAACTGTGTCTCCTCCCAACTTCCCATGCACCCCTAGTCTCCTCACCAGTGTGGCAGTACGGAAAGCAGAAAATGCCATGGCTCTGTGTAAGCTCTGCTCAGCAATAGCAAAATACCTCTGTATTGTCAAGCCTGTGTTCAGCACAAATGCAAAACACAGCCCCATACCGGCCAGTGTGAAGAAAACTGACTCCACTCCAGCCCCAACCAGCACACTGTCTTGCTGTTTTCCAGTGTATTTCTTTAACTCAAAACTTGCTTGAATTACCTTAAATTAATCTTATTTAGATTTCTTTGCTAGTTCAGTTCTTCATCCCTCCTTATTCCAAGCATACCTCTCCAGTTTCCTAAGATCAGTTGGTTTGCTTCTGCAGCTTGCAGTTGAAATCTGCTGTTTCAAGCTATGAAAAAGAAGTGTCACCAACTGAATGAAGAATTCATTCATAATTTCAAAGAGCACATCTCAGGCATATTCTTGTTTCAAAAAACATCTTCATTGGGCATCTTCATTTAGATTTAAAATTAAGACTAGTGTCTTCTCTACATTTGTTTAATTCTGATCTCCTAAAAATCTTTAAATTTTAGGAAATATCGATCTTGTATTTGTATGGAAGTAATTATATTCACAAAGTAGAAATGCTTCTATTGTTTTTAAGCCACTGTAGTATCCACAGAGAAGAAATTCATTTTAAAATGGGCAAGATAATGTAATTATATGGAAATGACCAATTGATGCTATATCTGAAAATATATTCTATTTTTTCTAGTTTTAATAGTAGAACTAAGACAATAGCCAATTTATTTACTTCTTTAAATGCCACAGGCAGATGCTTGAAGTCTCAATATCTGAACTGAGAAACACTGTAATGGAACTGGAAAAAAGACTTAACAGTGTTGAAGAAGATGGTAAGTCAATTACAACAGAGTCTTTCTAATTGATTAGGAAACAGCGAATTAATTCATTTGGGAAGACACTACAGAGATTCAAATTTTTATTTAGAAATTAAAATTTTCCCTTTTCAGATATGATTATTATAGCTGTAGTGTTTCAAATGTGAAATTAAGGAATGCTATATGCAGCCATGTTAGCTTTTTCTTGATTAATTATTAATGAAACTATGAATAACATGAATTCATAGAGTGGTTAATATGCTGGCCATGATAAGCCCAGTGAAAATTTCCCTTGATTTATATTTTCAAGCTCATTTGTATGCAAAGATCCTCATTATGAGGATTACTAGCTGGAGACTTTCTTAGTCTCCAGTTAGTTAAAAGAACCAGTTTTAAAAATGCATTTACTTGAAATTGCATGAAATAATCTGGGAAATATAATAGCTCTGTATTTGTTTTTAAGGTAATGAATGGAAAACCAGATATGAGACCCAAGTAGAACTGAACAAACAGCTGGAAAGGCAAATTAACATTCTTCAAGACAAGGTGGAGCTTTTTCGTGGAAATCCAGCAGGTAGAAATGGATATTCAGAACTTTTTCAATAGAATTAGTGATTACATGTTGAAATTATATCACCGGGTCATATTTTCTGCTTATTTGTAGATAAACTGTCCATTATTCGCACCTTTGATCAAATGCCTGTGGTGAGTACTGTGACATTTAGTTGGTTTAACAACAAAACAGTGTAATTGAAAACCTTGTGTAGTCTTTGGTTTTTCATGACAAAAGATAGCAGCAGCCTGGTCAAGAAACCAAAAAGTCCTGCTGTTTTTTTGCTGAATGTTTTTGTTGTTTTAATATGCAGTTGCTTATAAATTTATAAAGTATAGAGCAAAATCATTAAGTAGGAGGTACATAAGACCTGAATGTTGGGAAGAATCTTGTACTGAAATATTTAACCAAGTGAAGATTTTATGATTGACTCTGCAGTAAGGCATATGGGATGGAGTAGCTGTACTTGTTCTATGAATAAATGGGAAAACATTAAACCTTGATCACAAAATCATGGGAAAACATTAAACCTTGACCCAGAAATCATGATATATTTAGTGTTTGACCACTCTCACAGTAACAAATGCCCTTAGTTTTGACCAAATGGAATTTCAGGTGTTTCAGTTTGTGCCCACTGCCTCTTGTCCTGTCACTGGGTAGCAAGGAGAAGCACCTGGCTCCCACTTCTTCATTCCTTTCCATCACATGGATACACATGGATAAGGACCCCAGGCCTTCTCTTACCTAGGCAGAACAGTTGCAGCTCTCTCAATCACTCCTCATCTGTCAGATGTTCCAGTCGCTTGATCATCTTCAGAGCCCCATGCTGGAGTTGCTCCAGGAAGTCTGTAATCTTTCTTGTACTGAGGAGTCCGGAACTGGACCCAGCACTTCAGGTATCTCTCACCAGTGCTAAGGAGAAGGGATGGATTACCTCCCTCGACCTGCTGGCATCATTCTTCCTCACGCAGCCCAGGCAGCCTATTGAGGCCCCTCTGAACAGCAACACAATCCTTTGTTGTATCAGTCAGTACTCCCAGTTTTGTATCAACTGTGATAGGATAGATGAATAGTTGCAGTAACATTTTGCGTAATCTAGTCACAGGAAATTCCTCATTTTACAGTAAATTTTTGTTTCATTGCAAGCAGTATCTTTCATTTTTTAAATTTTATTTCTTAATACACTCATGCTTCATGTCCTGTATTTCAACAAAGCTTAAAACATTTTTTTATGCAATCTTGAGGAGAAAACAGCAAGGAAAAAACCAGCAAATATTTTGGCCATTTTGTCTTCTAAAGTAGTAAATTAAATGAAAATCATTGTAGATTCAAAACTGCTTTTTTCTTAATCTGTCATCTGCTGAAATCTTTGACACCTTTTCTGCTTCTTACTCACTTTTAGAAACAGGGGAGGCAGATAAATATGAGCTAATGCCTTGTAACATAAGCAGGGATAATAAACATTATGAAGTAGGGCTCTTATGATTTTTATTCCTGTTGCTTATGCTCACAGAAGTGTTACCATGTGACTCTTTTTGTGCTTCAGATTCTAAAGATTAATGGGAGTTTACTGAGCCTAGAGAAGGCTGCATGCACCATTAGTGGGAATGATTATCTGTAGTAAGCAGGGTGTGAATAATTAACTGCTGTTTCTGATCTGATCCGTGGCTTTCAGACAGTAAACATTTTTGCCAGTTTTAGTGTTGTCCTAAAAGCCACAGTGTTTTCTAGGTAGGCAGGATGTATTTGTTTTAACAGACAATTAAAAAGAGATCAAAATCTTTCCCATCCCACTTTCCTGTTTCACTTGAGTAGGTTCAAAAATACAACTGGGATTATGATTGAAGAAAAGTCTTGAAGACAGAACATTGATGTAGAAAATTTACAGTAGAGTCTGCTTCAGACAATGCTATTCCTGTCAGCCTGCAAAGCACTGACTGGCATGAGTGCTTACAGTATCAGAAGTGTTTATTGCCATCCAATTGCCAGTACTGTCTTAACCAATCCAATTACACCTTGCCAGGCACTCCAGGAGACATTACCAGTAAAATAATCTCCTTTACTGTCAGCTGGGCTGCACCAATCCAGTACATTTCTAATCCCCACTAAATACCACATTGTCTCCTTACCACTGAGCTATGGTTCTGAGAGGTTTGATTACTGTTCCCATAAAGGACAGAATGCCAGCACAACTGAAAGATTCATACTGCCAGAAGGAGTCTAGAAGACAGCTTGAAGAGTCTTAGGCTTACTCAGTGAAGCCTGGGCAAGTGTGAAGCCCATGTGCCATGCCATGGCTTTTTCTTCTGTAATTATAAATCCTTCTTTCATCCTTCCAGCTCAGAGTTAATACATTCTCCTGTTTGTTAGCCCAAGGGGAAACAAAACTGCTTAGGGATTTAGTGAAATGTTTCATATTTTCTTTATTTTGATTTTTGAGAGATGGAAAGGGCAGAAGAGAATAGAAGTATTTGATGGGGTTTGCTGATTTTTGGTTTATTTTACTGAAGCTACCAGAAAAGTCATTGTATATTTGCAGACTGATTTTTGGTTTATTTTACTGAAGCTATCAGAAAAGTCATAGTATATTTGCAGATACTCTTGGAGAATGCAGAGCTGCTTTTCTTTTAAAAGATAATTTTAGGACAGAAAACATTGGTAAAAATTATGCAGATAATTTTGTTACTTTTAAGCATATAGGTTTGTTAAAATCCTTTTTATGTTTTTGAGAGTTGTTCAGGGGAATATTCAGTTGTTCCGGGGGAATATTTAGCCTCTTCACAGATGAGAATAAAGAGCGGATGTGGTGAGTGGGTAGAAAAACAAAGAGCTTTCAGCCAGCCATCAATAAACATTTGCCCAAAGTAAAAATGCTGAGAGTGGGTATATAAAACACTATGTGTATGTCTGTTAAAGCAAAAGTACACTATGATATTCAGCTTTCGAGTTGCAGTTGCATATGAATAGGGATATATTCCTATGTGAAAATATATTTCTTGTGTGCATTGTGTAGGAAAAATTTCTTCACTGAAAGGTTTGTCAAGCGTTGGAACAGGCTGCCCAGGGAAGTGGTTGAGTCACTATTCCTGCAGGTATTTAAAAACATGTAGATGTGGGGCCTGGGGACATGGTTTAGTGGTGAACATGCCAGTGCTGGGTTAATGGTTGGATTTGATGGTCTTAAAGATCTTTTCCAGCCTAAATGATTTTGTGATTCCATGAAGCTCCGTGGTTTCCAGCCTAAATGATTTTGTGATTCTATGAAGCTCCGTGGAAAGATCTCAAAGTGATTCTTTCAGCAAGATGATACAATTTCTGTAATGGGGCAACAGTATA
This sequence comes from Acanthisitta chloris, assembly GCF_000695815.1. Taxonomy (NCBI): domain Eukaryota; kingdom Metazoa; phylum Chordata; class Aves; order Passeriformes; family Acanthisittidae; genus Acanthisitta; species Acanthisitta chloris. The sequence goes on along the minus strand of NW_008688943.1, from coordinate 2,897 downwards.
GAGTAAATTTTGTTTTGGGCAACAAATTTAGAAATTTAAATAGTATTTTCAAGAATTTTTAAATGTGTTCCCAAAGAACTTAGAATTATGCAGTTAGAAGGACCTCTAATAATTCTTAACTTGATAAACAATTTCAGCTGTATTTTTCAGAAAAGTTATCTCAAAGATACTAGAGATTTATCTCACTCAGCTAGTCATTTAAGGTCCTGCCATAGTGAATAGAAGGAGAAAAACATGTCTGTAGAGTAATTCAACCCATTTAGAGACAGGTAGCATAAAATATTTTCTTGATACCAAGCACTAAAAAAAAAGATTAGTCACTAGGGGCCCTGGCAGTCAGAAAGCTATAAAAACCTGAATGAAAGAGAAGAATACAAATGCAAATTCTGGAGTGATGAACAAGGAAGCACAGAGGATTTTCTGTGTTGATAAATTGCAGTAATTTTTTTGGATGGCTTGCACTATTTTTGCTTTAGAATTAGAGTTGTACTGATGAATGATTTCTTGCTATTAAAAGCACCCCTAAACCATTTACATATACAGTTAGCATTCTGAAGTCCTTATACTGATGTGAGATAATCCTTCCTTTACATTTTAAAAAGATCATGTAGGTGTCACATAACAGTAAATGTAGAACCAATACCTTGAACACACACATTCTGACAGCCAGGGTTTTGAAAATCATTTTTGTGTACCGAGGCCAGATTAAAAATAACCTAAACAGTGGCAAACACAAGGGAATTCCAACAGTGAAAACTGTTTAGTCAGTAATTTCCTCTATGTCCCAATGAATAATAGAAATGTCATACAGTACTTCAGAAGTAATTGCAAAAGGGATGCCTTCTCTCTAAAGCATAACATGATGTGAATTTTACATGCCTCTCTTATAAACATGCTGCTTTCATTTGTTTGCATTTTTTCATTAAATGAGTTTTGCTGAAATACATGCGCTCTGCTAAGCATAATTTCCCATATAAGCAGAAAGAAAATTATTTCTTTCTCTCTCACCATTTCTGCAAGTAAGAATCCCTAAACAGCAGCTTTAGTATGCAAATAATGAAAAACATACTGCAAAATCAGTTCAGAAGAGCACACTCCCGATAGCATTGCCGTAGCAACACTCTAGTTAAGATTAGCCAAGGAACCAGGGTTTCTGTGATAAATCACCATTTTCCAGAATGTCCAGCGTCTTGGCTGAGAAAATTCTGACATTAAGGATCGGCTACTTGCTTTGCAAAGCTGCCTTTCTGGGTCTACAGTGCCCACAGAACTGAGACCCTCACACAACCACCTCAGGGTGTTTGCTGTCTGTTTTAAATCATAAGCAGGACATGTGGCTGTGTCACACTGGAGACACATGCGATTGCAGTATGACAGCAAGAGAATCTTGGGTTTTCAAAAACATGCAATGAAGACTTTGTATTTCAGTAGGTGTAGATAACTGCCTGTAGGAAACATCAGCACTTTACAATGGCATAGGAAATGTTGACAGTTCTCCTAGCAAGTAGTTGTTAAATGAACCTTGTTGCTCTTCCTGGATTAAGTCACCAGTAGCTCTATGGGAAGAAGAAATTTAGTATCCTAGTTTTTCATGAAACTTGGAAGTATTTTAGGGAAAGCTGTGTTAGCCTGGTCTGACTGCCTTAAGCTGTATCCTGCCTCCTCACAGACTTCCCCTTCCTACTCCTTTCACTTCACCTCAAATAAATACTTTGGCTGCCTTCAAGAGATGTTTTTTATTTGCATATTTTTCCTGTCCTTGTCATGTTGGCATTAGTTGTTCCTTCTGGTGGCCTTGCACAAACCAGCAGCATGTTTTACTCAAATCACTTTGTGGCATGCCCAGAGGCAGAATACACTTTGTGTTTCAAAGAAAGCAATCAGGGAAAAATCTTGCAGTCCAGTGACATTCTTCTGAAGAACTCCTGTGCTGGTTTGAAAGCAAACCAGTGAGAGACTCCAAGTCAGAAATACAATTTTATAGGAAAAACAAAACAATAAATGCAACAGTACAAAAAGAAACCACTGACAGTCAGAAAGCAACCTGACACCCTGTCAGTCAGGGTGTTGGTAGTAGTCCTATGAGTGATGGTTCGGTTGGAGCAGTGATCTGGTCTTCACCTGAAGATCCAGTGGTAGCTCTTGTCCTCTGGGAATCTAGTAGGTAAGGGCTCCCAGTGCTGGTCCAAACCCCAGATTATATCCAGGTGGGAATACTTGGCTCCCCTCCTTGAGGTGAAGCATCTCACAATGGGAGGATGTAATTCTATGGGTCATGCTGGGTCCTTGACAGCCCATTAAACAGAGACAGCCCCCTCAGGGAGCCATCAGGGATGAGTAGGAGATAACGAGCACTGCCCCACCTGCTTTAACAGCTTGTGAGGATGATAATAGAATACATACCATTGGTTACACCCTACATTGTAACCTAGGACAACTCCTTAGCAATTGATGGAGGCTCTCTCTTCCAGAGAAAATGTGTAAGGAAGCAATTTCCAGCCTCTTTCAAACATACTAGGAGAAGAGAGATACTAAGTGAAACATTTCAGGAACAGCAGCGTCTTGTTCTGTCAATCTGAACCACAACAAAGGAAATTTTAACTTCCTCCTCCCTAAATCGCAGATAACCTCTGTGAGCAATGCTGTGGAGACCATTCACATATGGTTTTAGAGTAACAGAGCCTCACACCTGTTATACTGAATGATACCGAACTTTCCAGAAATTCCCCAGGCTGATTTCCGTCCCTGGCCCTTACCAATATCTGGTGCGAATAGAACACACCCCGTTCCACTCTGTCTGGTTTGGAATCGACAGCTGCCGCTGCCCACAAGGGGGCACTTGGCATTTAGGCAACTACAGGGAAGCATTTCCTCAGCTGTCCTGAAGCTCCTACAGC
>NW_008688942.1:60062-61498 GCF_000695815.1 Acanthisitta chloris | reverse complement strand
TCCTCACCTTGCAGTGAGCTGTGTCCAGGCCTTTGGACAGGCGAATTTTCCTCAGCAGTTCCCGCACTGGCATCTTTACTCTCACACCCATGTAGCGCTTCTGAGGGGGATCAGAGCTAAGTTCAGAGTCTGGAAAAGTCATAACATGATGCTTAAAGTAACACAATTCTCTGAGCTTGTGTAGAAGAGTGGGAGGCTGAGCTCAGCCTGAGGGATGTCCTGTGATTCCAGTGTACAACAGCAGCTGTGAGAAGCTTCTACATCCCCTGCATGTCCCTTAGCTCTGACCTCTTTCTGCTCAACAACATCTTTAATGCACTGCTGCTTAGCTTTTCTGGATGCCCTTCAGCTCAGGGATGCCATACATGGAGCATGTCTTTGGTTTTGGGGGCTATGTCAGCAGTGGTGAGACCTCTCTCCTCTTAGTCAGGTTCTTATTTTTCCCTGTTGCATTACATCTGTCTTTACAATTTCCTGTGGTTTGTTATGTTGTTATCAATGGAACAATAAGGAACAGAATTGTTTCAGAAATGAGTGATGCTCTGCCCAGAGGCTTTCTCCACTGGTTCTTGGTGTGTTTGGGACTCAGTGTGATGTGGTTAAAAGGGAAGCAATGATTTTCTGTCCTGCAATGAAAGAGATACTTGAGAATCTCTCTCATTGCACAAACAAGCTGCTCTTGGTCAAAACAAGCTGCTCTGGGATTGTTTGTGTTAGGTCTCCTTGCATCTTGCACTTGTATCCCCAAACTTGAAAGACTTGCCCAGAGTAGGAGCTGAAATGCATTTGCTTTTGAAATACCTTTTGTGTAACACTGTGTCGTTCTGTCAGTGTCGTGTGTGTGTGTGTGTCCCCACCTGGGAATAACCTTCTGCATGGAGAATGTAGCCAGTAACACCTATTGCCATTAGAAAATTAGAGACTGAACATATTATTTCGAGCTCTTACTAATGGTTTAGCCCATAAAACACCCCATGGAGAAAGTCATTCTTCCAAAGAAACCTGAGTGTTGGGAATCAGAGCGTGGGATCCTGAGAGGAGGGAGTCATCCAGCAGCAATGCTGCTTGGAGCAGGGAGAAGCTTCTCTTCCCAGAGCAGCTCATGGCTTGAGGAATGAAAACTGTGATTAAACACACTTAGGGTGAAACAACACAGCAGCCTTAAAATGCACAATGTGCATTGGGCAAGTTGCTAGTGCTGGAGATGTCAGAATTAAATAAAACATGAGATACCTGTACCAATATTCCTCCCTGAGCAAAACCTGTGTGTGTTCTGCAGCAGCTGCTGGACTCTGGCTGTGTCCTGTGGAGGAGAATTGTAGGATGGGAATGGTGCAGCTCCCCAAGCTCAGGATGTCTCAGAGGAGGCACTGTTGGCATGGGAAGCAGCCACATGAGCTGTGAGTTTTAGTTATGTGATATTGTTTCCCTTGCCT
>NW_008688942.1:58433-59826 GCF_000695815.1 Acanthisitta chloris | reverse complement strand
CAGGAGATTTGGAACCCCAAGCAGCAAATGGTGCATTTGGAATGTACATGGCATTGGTTTGTGTTAAGATTTCTGGCATTTCTCAGTGTTTAACCTCTCACTGACTAATTAGAGCACTGAGACCTCAAAAGATACAGTTAATTTCTCAGCCTGTTGTAGAATGATGGTTCCTTGTTTAGTCTGGTGTTTGACAGTGAATTAGTGACTGTTGGTAGAGTATTCTTTAGAATACTCTCTGAAAAGCTTTATAAAAACCCAACCAAGTTTTTATCTTACAAGATTTTGCAGCAAAAATGGACCAGATTACATGGCCAAGGTGTAGCCTAGAGACTGTAGAACTCTGCAAAGGCAACAAGTCACCAAACACACTTTGCTGTGCTTTGGGAATGTTAACTCAGAAGGGCATATCTCTTCCCTTGCTGTGAGAGTCAGAACTAAACTTGCAATTCAGAATGTAAATGAGCAGCAAAATGCCAGAGAGAGACAGAACTGAAGGACTATTCAGCATCCTTTACAAAACAGAGTAATTTCTGACTTCAGCAATAGATAACAACAAAATCACACCGAGACTGAGCAGGACAATGTGCTACATCTTCCACACTATGGACACAGGAGCTTGGTCTGTGCTGCTGCTAGCACTAAAGGAGTCCCAAGCTGTAAAAAAGAAGCACAAGAGTGTTGCATCAAACAGCAAATGTGAACAAAGACTTTGGGAATAGGCATCTCTGGAGCTTTAGGCGCAGGAGGAGAGTAGATCTGGGGACTGGCAACGTTCAGTTCAGTTAATCCAGAGTCTGGCAGCGATGGGCTCTGCTGCAAACAACTTTTGGGACTGGCAGTTTCTCCAGGCAGTGGAGATCCCTGGCCTGGGCTATAGCCACAGGTTTCATTTTCACTCATGCTTTGGTTGAGCAGCAGCTCAGGACTCACACAGGCTGTTTGCAACATTTCCACTGGGTGTGGAGAAGAAGATGGAAAAACAAATGGGGAGGAAAAAAATCTTATTCAGTGGTGTTAAAAAAAAAAAAAAATCAATCCAGATTCACATGGAGCCCATGGTAATCGTAGTTAACTCCCTGATGTAATTAGCCACTGGGAGCTGGGTCCAGCTTCTCTCTTCTCTTTGGAGCAGTAAGTTGTAGCAGTTGCAGAATAAAAGCAGCCTTGGAATCCCAGGAGCCACTGGAAGCAGCTTTTGAGAGTTTCTTGGCTGCAGTTCCCCCTTGCTCTTTATACTCAGGTATGGTTGGAGGGACGTCAGCCTGGGAAGGCTCCACCCTCTTTCCTAACAATCCTCAGCAGCTGATGAAGAAATGACTTTTCCCAAGAAGAGCTTAACTGCAGGTTGGAAAAGTTTTTCCTTTATGTATGAAACAGAGAAGTGAAACTTTAA